>NW_003314395.1:104864-115430 GCF_000143415.4 Selaginella moellendorffii | reverse complement strand
TCAGCTTACAAAAGTGTGATATGCCCCTACCTACAGGGACATAGAGAGAGAAGCCAGAGGCCTCAACCCTCCTAAGCAAAGAAACCAAACCCGTCAGTAAGGTTTAGATAGACGACTGTAAACAAGCAATTAGAATTGTTTACACGGTCATGTCCTTTTAATGGAATAAGGAATATTGATAGAGAGGCAGGTGATATGACCAATCGACAGTAGCTACCCCAAAACTAGAGATTTCACCATGCACACGAAGTGCTGAAGCCAATCTATATATATTGACCCAAACTCAAAGATCAATAATTGGACAATATCAAAGTCATAGATAATGATATCTGAGAGTCTTAAGTATCAATGATTAAATCTTATATTAGAACACAAAAGTATTCTAAGTAAGTTATCATCCGATAAACCAGTATTAGAGTATAGGAACCACCAAGATCAGTATGTTCGGAAAACATAAGATTCACTATCCAACAAAATTCAATAGCTAGTGTATCATTAAGGACACTAAATGACAAAACATAAGGGTCAAAAATTATAGACAGAATGCCAAAGAACTTACGAAAGGCAACTCAAAGAATACAAAGTATCATCAACTGGCAAACAAAATGCTCGCGAATATATCACTCGAAGGAAATAACATAATAATTTATTAAAACTAACTCAAACAATAATCAGCAAAACAAAATAAATGTGGTAAAACCAACAAACACTCATTCATGCTAACTATCATAGAAGCCAATCTAAATAGATCTCGGTTAATAATACAAAAGAACTCAAGTTGCTTTAGCAAGTGTTAGCAACATCCTACGGATATCTCAAACCCAAAAGACCAATCTAGAACAAACCACAAAGAACATGTGGTATTGCAAAAAGCCATAAGCTATCAAATAGCATAACCAACCATTATGAAAAATCATCGATCATCCCATCAAAAAGAGATATGCAAAATTATCATCAAAGAACGACTACACCATCTCGAAGAATAGCAAATCATTCTGTATTAACAACAATCAAGAAAAACCTTTTGATGAGGATAATCAATTAGCTTAGATGATAGTCAATCATCACTAATGATTGCCAGATGTAAATACTAACTTCAATAGTGAAGATATAAGTTAGAATGCCTTCCCCAACAACTTTTAACAAATGGAACAATGAGCATAAAACTCAAGGAACCAAAAGCTCGAAGAAGTTTATAACAAAATCTTACCTAAAATGATCACAAATCTTGCATGAACTTATTTTAATGTCAAAGAAGAAATTATAGCACAATCCATAATATCCTCATCAACACATCCATAAGCTAAACTTTATAATACAAAGCTAATGAAAAGCATGTCTACATAAATCTAAAAGTTAAGTATATTGAAGTTATGCTCAACAAATGATCATTAAACGATCTTCCATGAATCCATCTATAGCAAGATGTAACTCACTTTATAACAAACACAAGAAGAGTTATTAATGATCAATATATTCCAACTCAAATCTAATAAAGATTCAAACATTCCAATATCGATCACTAACTCTTCCTCTTGTAGAGTTAGTATAGTCCATGACTAAATCACTTTTCAAGAAAAAGCTCAAAACTCAACCCCTACTAAACAATCTCGCCTAGAACATAACTAACTCAACTTGCAACTCAGTTCATTTGAACATCAATATAGTTGCTAATTAGCAAATGCAAAAATGCTAATAACACAAAGCCATAGCCAAATCAGCAACACTATATTTATCGAGACTAATGAAACTCAATATCAATCTTATAGAGAGACATTTCATTTCACTCAAATTTTAATATCAACTATGTTAACGACAAAGCATCCCTTCAATGCCATCAACACCATAACAAAGCTAGAAGGAAGCAAGAGTGAATCACCACTTAAAGCTCTCCAGCAACCAAGTTAACCAAAGTCGAAAATACTTTACTCAGTATTCGAAACCAATCCTCCAACAATACTCAGTTACATATAACACATCATGAAGGAGTGATTCACCATGTCCAAGACTCAATGAAATCCAACACTACAAATTAAATGTAACCAAATGATATCAACAAAGGTAGAGTCAATATGCCAACATGGAAAAACCATGTAAATTTAACCATACGATCCTCTGCAACACCATCCAGTAAAGCAAGCCCATCACTGATAAATCATCATCGAGCGAAGCAAGTGTCCACAGTCCTTGATGAAGTTTACAAGCAATCACTAGTCGCAAGCAACTAATAATCACTATTTCAACTTGCCTTCACAAGACCCAACACTAAACTCATGCCATCGAGTCATATACTTGTTTAGCATGAATGTAATACCCCAGATACAAGATAAAGGTTCATGGACTAGCATAAACTAAATGACCACTCGAATCCAACTCAACCGCAATAAGTTCACTAATGCATTTAGCCACTAGTTCTGAGCATACCTTGAAGAGGCTATCTATACATGACCAACACTTAATTGAAACTAAAATGAAGATCATGAAATGGATTTATATTGGTACACAACCTCCTGATAGACTGAGCTATAGTATGGGTACCAACATCTCAACCTCAAACAACTAAGTTGGACATCACCATCCTCAGCCAAAGCGCAAGGCCACTCAAACCAAGTCAAGATCAGTGAGAGCTCACTACTCTCATAGAGTCTTAATGAAATGCAAGGTGCAATTTGCCACCAAGCATAACGTTATAAAGAAAATGGCACGGGTTTGATTCCCATTAATTAATGGCTACTTAAAAATATAATATACCCTTGAGCAAGGTATATTCCTACCCTTAAATTTTAAATCGTATGTATTGGGCATTCATGCATACATCCCTTCTTTTGTGTAGAGTATCCACAGATGAAGGTATCCACCGTGGGATTGTAGTACACCTCAAATCCATCTTGCCAACTCAATCCCTTTTATGAGCCCAAGAGCAAGCTCACATAATATGGTACAAAAGGTAACTAAAATCCATACCTAAGGAACAATTGCGAAGCTTGTGCACCCAAAAGTATACTCACTCGGATCATCATTTTCATCTCTGCGTATGCAACGAGACTACTCACCTCCATATATCAATGCCATGATGACTTTATGTGATAGTATTGTTTACAAATATCCCATTGAAAGATGGCAACTTGTTTGAGATCATATTGAAGTGTGTAATAGGTATTGGTGGTAGCTTGAATTTGTTCTATTGATCCTATTTGCTAGGGATCCTTGGTGTCCACCATGTAATCAAGGTACTTGTATTTCTAAACATGGGCAAATACTTGGTTTTTATAGTGAAAACCACCATCATTCTTGTTGTTGCAATCAACTCAACCAAGGATCATGATTTGTGCTTTTGTGAGATTTACAAACAAGTGAGTAGAGTGATAGAAGGCTGCCAAATGGTGATATAAGCCTTTATGTGTCATTGAGAAATCATACACATAGAGGAGGAGATATAGATAGAGTTTAGCCTTATAAGTTTCTGCTAAATCTTATTCTAAGAGAAGTGTCTATAAAGCATTGATATATAAACCAAAAAGAGTGGGGAATAAGGGATAACCTTGTTTGACCCAGACAGTGCAATATATCAATTAGCCTTTTGGATACTCTACTAGTATGCATATGTATAGATGCATTTAATTTCTAAAGTCTTTGGAAGAGCTTCCTCTTAGTACAATATCAAATGTGTGTTCTCCTTAGTGGATGCTACACAGCAGTTTGGCTGTCAATGATACTTTGACTGATTTTGACCATTGACATTTTTGGGATAGATATGTTGCTTATGCACACTAGGGGTCTATGTCTTGCAATCCATATCAAATGAAGTATAAATAGAGCAATTTGGCAAAAGCTAAAAGTGTAACTTTATCTGTAGAGTTGAAATTGATAGTTTTTCATGAGGAGAAGTCTCTAACTGGTCAAACATGAACATTTACATTAGCATGTGTGTATCCTTGTCACTAAGAATATAAGTTGCAGTTACTGCTTATTTTGGTAAATTGTTTTTTGATTTCCACTCCTTTCTAAAATATCATTGACAACTTCCTAACTAGCAATTCCTTTATTGATAGTCCTTGTTCAATGACTTCCCCTCAAGTACATGATGTTTTGCAATAGAGCCTCACACAAGTCATCACAACATGTATTATAGAGGTTTATTTTTGCTTGAACCCCTGTCTAACTAGCCACTTTACATGCTTCATCTCAACATGATTTATATTCAGAATTAAAACAACTTCTAGTGTTTTTCTTTGTGAAATTTCAAGATTTTAAACATAGTGAAACTCCTTTTAGAGCCAAACCTTATAAATAATTTTTTCTTGTCACAACATTCTTAAGTGCCACTATGATATTTATGAGTTAAAGTATTTTTTATCCTTCGTATGGACTCTAACTTTTCATCAGTTTTAAATAAGCCTAGAACATTGTTTAGTCTCTACTTTTGTGCTAAATGCTATGTTTTGCAGAGCTTCTAGTGTTCTTCATTTGCTACATATCATTTTTTTTTAAGTTGCAAATTCTGTTTAAAATGGAATATAAGATCTCTCCTTTTTTAGGTATAGCTCCCCTCCAAAGTAAACTTCCCTCATTACATTCCAATTTGCATTGACTTCATCTGCCATAAAACCATAAACTTTTGGCTTTCTTCCTTGCTCCCTTTTGTAAATTTCATTTAATGAAGTTCAGAATATGGTTTGAAAGAGGCAATCTTCTTGCTTGAACTTTTAAATTGCAATCATAAGCAATTTTTTTATTTATAAAAAAAATAAGTTTATTAATGCATTTTAATTCATCTCATCTTCGACTTCTTCTCTATAAATTTTTTATATAATCTTTTCTACTCACTATTTTCCCATTTGAACCTTGTACTTGTGATTTCCCACATGCAAAGCTAATCAAGTGAGCTTGATGTCATGAGGCTGATGGTACAAAATTTTGCAATTGTAAAGTTTTTCATAAACAAGATGTTAATTATAATACAAGCACAAAAGTTCTTTATTTGCCTTTTTGCATGGTAGCTCAATCTGCTTCTTTGTAATTCCTTTTTAGTTTTTTTTGTTGGCAACATTTATTTCCTAGTAGGAATTACAAAAGAATTTGTCACACTCTACATGACAAATACACTTTGTTGAAATGATTAATCCTAGAAATCATGAATGTTTACCTTGGTTATGACCAACAATGACTATCCAATAATTGATCCATTCCTTGTATTATATTATATGGTGGTTGTATTAGAGACAACTTAAAAGTAGCATATTTATTATACTTTAATGGAAGCTTATCCATATAATACTTATGACAAAATTGTAACACTCCTTCATTCTACATCTTCTTGAAATTGATTTGATAATTGGAATTATGAATCCGTGTGGGTAATTATATATTAACTTTTCCAAGATAATTTTTTTTCTTAAATTAAAACATTCATATAAACACTATTTTTTGGGTTAAATTTAAAATTTTGCATTTTACTTGAGGAATCGATTGACTCTATTATTGTAGTTATAATGTCTCAATTCTAATCTTTAGTTCTCTAAATTTTCTTTGTAATTCTTATTCTTATTCTAAAATTGTATTATTCTTGAGTAAATAAACATTGTTAGAGAAATAAACTTCATTTTTTTCTTTAAATATACCACATACTAAGATGGACTAGGATTAGTGTTTAATTGAGTAGGATGTAGAGTTTGAGAAGGAGTTAACTAAGGATCTTAAGTGGAGCCAACATTTGGGGCTTTTATTTTTGGGGTGGATGGAATAGGTATAAACCATAATGATCAAAAAGTATTTTCTTTTGGTAAAAGAAAAGCATATTTGTTTTATTGTTTTGTTTATCAACACCAAATATATGGATATGGATAAACTTATTGAAATTGTATCAATAAGTAAGTTCGATGTACTTAATTTTTTTATTTTGGATATTTTTTATTTTTTATTTAGTGTTTTTATGCAGCAATTTGGGAGTTCCTACCTTGTAAATTTGTGTAATAATACATTTGGCACTTTATTTTTCTCTTCATTACTATAATGCATTAGGGCTCTAGTTAGGGCACAAATTGGGGTAGGGTTTGCTTTTTTATAAGTGACAATATATAAGTGTCAAGGCTTTTTATTTTACTTGTTCTTTTTCCCAATTTAGAGATTTATTGATTCTACAAACTCATCGCAAAAGACACAAAAATTTTAAGACAAAAAAGAATAAAAAGATGCCTAATGAAGATATCTTTTTTTCATGGATCTGGAAGAAAATGTCCCTCCATATTATAATTTTCTTTATGGTGGCTTACCTACACCTAGCAATATGCATTTAGGTGTAGATCAAGAGATTCATAAAAAAAACTCCTTAATTGTTTGTTTTGACATATAGGCTTTATCAAATAATAATGATCCTTTGATATTTGGCATCTTGCATACTAGAATGTTTGTAAAATCCTTCCTTACAACTTCATTTTATAACAAAAAGAAATGTTTGGAGGATTTATCCTCTTTCCCACCTTGATATGCTTTATCAAGCATATGGTGGATCTCTTTTACTTGAAGGAGAAGAGCAAAATCATCTAGTTCATTATGGATAATCTTCAAAGGCTTATATTAGTGACTGATGAAACTCACAAAGATTGGGATGAATGATAGATTAAGTCCCGTGTAGCAGCAGCATCCACCGCCGCCGCTGCCTCCTCTGTCCTGGCCCTGTGGCACTCAACGGTGCCGCCACTGCTACTGCTGGTCCTGGCGGAGGTTCGCCGGCTTGTTAAGGAGGCCATGGGCTTTTGGGGTGGATGTAGCAAAGCGGTGAGAGATCATGAATCTTTTTATTCTCCTCCTACTACTGTTTCCTCCTTGCTTCAACAACTCCTGCAATCGCTATTCTACCATTGCAATTTGCTGCTTAGTGAACGCCTGACGGTGGGATATGAAATCCTCACTCTAAAATAGGTTGCCACCGCTGATACCACCCCTGTAGCAGCAGCAGCCACCGCCGCCGTTGCCTCCTCCGTCCCCGGCCCTGCGGCACTCAACGGTGCCGCCACTGCTACTCCTGGTCTTGGCGGAGGTTCGCCGGCTTGTTAAGGAGGGCTTAGGCTGTTGGGGTGGATCTAGCAAAGCGGTGAGAGATCATGAATCTTTTTATTCTCCTCCTGCTACTGTTTCCTCCTCTATTTCAGAGTGAGGATTTCATATCCCACCATCAGGCACTCACTAAGCAGCGAATTGCAATGGTAGAACAGCGATTGCAAGAGCTATTGAAGCAGTTGCCACCGCTGATACCACCCCTGCAGCAGCAGCAGCCACCGCCGCCGCTGCCTCCTCCGTCCCTAGCCCTGTGGCACTCAATGGTGCCGCCACTGCTACCGCTGGTCCTGGCAGAGGTTCGCCAGCTTGTTAAGGAGGCCATGGGCTGTTGGGATGGATCTAGCAAAGCGGTGAGATATCATGAATCTTTTTATTCTGTTACTCCTACTGTTTCCTCCTCTATTTCAGAGTGAAGATTTCATATCCCACCGTCAGGCGCTCACTAAGCAACGATTGGCAATGGTAGAACAGCGATTGCAAGAGCTGTTGAAGCAATTGCCGCCATTGAAACCACCCTTGCAACAGCAGTAGCCACCGCTGCCGCCACTGCTACCGCTGGTCCTGGCAGAGGTTCGCCGGCTTGTTAAGGAGGTCATGGGCTTTTGGGGTGGATCTAGCAAAGCGGTGAGAGATCATGGATCTTGTTATTCTCCTCCTTCTACTGTTTCCTCCTCTATTTCAAAGAGAGGATTTCATATCCCACCGTCAGGCGCTCACTAAGCAGCGATTGGCAATGGTAGAACAACGATTGCAAGAGCTGTTGAAGCAGTTGCCACTGCTAATACCACCCTTGCAACAGCAGTAGCCACCGCCACCGCTGCTTCCTCCGTCCCCGGCCCTGCGGCACTCAACGGTGCCGCCACTGCTACCGTTGGTCCTGGCAGAGGTTCGCCGGCTTGTTAAGGAGGCCATGGGCTGTTCGGGTGGATCTAGCAAAGCGGTGAGAGATCATGAATCTTTTTATTCTCTTCCTACTACTGTTCCGTCCTCTATTTCAGAGTCAGGATTTCATATCCCACCGTCAGGCACTCACTAAGCAATGATTGGCAATGGTAGAACAGCGATTGCAAGAATTGTTGAAGCAGTTGCCGCCGCTGATACCACCCCTGCAGCAGCAGCAGCCACCGCCGCCGGTGCCTCCTCCATCCCGACCCTGCGACACTCAACGGTGCCGCCACTGCTACCGTTGGTCCTGGCGGAGGTTCACCGGCTTGTTAAGGAGGTCATGGGCTTTTGGGGTGGATCTAGCAAAGCGGTGAGAGATCATGAATCTTTTTATTGTCCTGCTGCTATTGTTTCGTCATCTATTTCAGAGTGAGGATTTCATATCCCACCGTCAGGCGCTCACTAAGCAGCGAATTGCAATGGTAGAACAGCGATTGCAGGACCTGTTGAAGCAGTTGCCACCGCTGATACCACCCTTGCAGCAGCAGCAGCCACCGCTGCCGCTGCCTCCTCCGTCCCTAGCCCTGCGGCACTCAACGGTGCCGCTACTGCTACCGTTGGTCATGGCGGAGGTTCGCCAGCTTGTTAAGGAGGCCATGGGCTTTTGGGGTGGATCTAGCAAAGCGGTGAGAGATCATGAATCTTTTTATTCTCCTTCTGCTATTGTTTCCTCCTCTATTTCAGAGTGAGGATTTCATATCCCACCCTTAGGCGCTCACTAAGCAACGATTGGCAATGGTAGAACAGCAATTGTACGAGCTGTTCAAGCAGTTGCCGTTGCTGAAACCACCCTTCCAATAGCAGCAGTCGCCGCTGCTGCCACCTCCTCCGTCCGCGGCCCTACAGCACTCAACGGTGCCGCCACTACTACCGTTGGTCCTGGCGGAGGTTCGCCAGCTTGTTAAGGAGGCCATGGGCTTTTGGGGTGGATCTAGTAAAGCGGTGAGAGATCATGGATCTTGTTATTCTCCTCCTGCTATTGTTTCCTCCTCTATTTCAAAGTGAGGATTTCATATCCCACCGTCAGGCGCTCACTAAGCAGCGATTTGCAATGGTAGGACAACGATTGCAAGAGTTGTTGAAGCAGTTGCCGCCGCTGATACCACCCCTGCAATAGCAGCAGCCACCGCCGCCGCTGCTTCCTCCGTCCCCGGCCCTGCGGCACTCAACGGTGCCGCCACTGCTACCGCTGGTCCTGGCGTAGGTTCGCCGGCTTGTTAAGGAGGTCATGCGCTTTTGGGATGGATCTAGCAAAGCGGTGAGAGATCATGAATCTTTTTATTCTCCTCCTGCTACTGTTTCCTCCTCTATTTCAGAGTGAGGATTTCATATCCCACCGTCAGGCACTCACTAAGCAGCGAATTGCAATGGTAGAACAGCAATTGTACGAGCTGTTCAAGCAGTTGCCGCCGTTGATACCACCCCTGCAGCAGCAGCAGCCACCGCCACCGGTGCCTCCTCCGTCCCGGCCCTGCGGCACTCAACGGTGCCGCCACTACTACCGTTGGTCCTGGCGGAGGTTCGCCAGCTTGTTAAGGAGGCCATGGGCTTTTGGGGTGGATCTAGTAAAGCGGTGAGAGATCATGGATCTTGTTATTCTCCTCCTGCTATTGTTTCCTCCTCTATTTCAAAGTGAGGATTTCATATCCCACCGTCAGGCGCTCACTAAGCAGCGATTTGCAATGGTAGGACAACGATTGCAAGAGTTGTTGAAGCAGTTGCCGCCGCTGATACCACCCCTGCAATAGCAGCAGCCACCGCCGCCGCTGCTTCCTCCGTCCCCGGCCCTGCGGCACTCAACGGTGCCGCCACTGCTACCGCTGGTCCTGGCGTAGGTTCGCCGGCTTGTTAAGGAGGTCATGCGCTTTTGGGATGGATCTAGCAAAGCGGTGAGAGATCATGATCTTTTATTCTGCTCCTGCTACTGTTTCCTCCTCTATTTCAGAGTGAGGATTTCATATCCCACCGTCAGGCACTCACTAAGCAGCGATTGGCAATGGTAGAACAACGATTGCAAGAGCTGTTGAAGCAGTTGCCACTGCTAATACCACCCTTGCAACAGCAGTAGCCACCGCCACCGCTGCTTCCTCCGTCCCCGGCCCTGCGGCACTCAACGGTGCCGCCACTGCTACCGCTGGTCCTGGCAGAGGTTCGCCGGCTTGTTAAAGAGGCCATGGGCTGTTCGGGTGGATCTAGCAAAGCGGTGAGAGATCATGAATCTTTTTATTCTCTTCCTACTACTGTTCCGTCCTCTATTTCAGAGTCAGGATTTCATATCCCAACATCAAGCGCTCACTAACCAATGAATGGCAATGGTAGAAAAGCGATTGCAAGAGCTGTTGAAGCAGTTGCCGCCGCTGATACCACCCCTGCAGCAGCAGCAGCCACCGCCGCCGGTGCCTCCTCCATCCCGACCCTGCGACACTCAACGGTGCCGCCACTGCTACCGTTGGTCCTGGCGGAGGTTCACCGGCTTGTTAAGGAGGTCATGGGCTTTTGGGGTGGATCTAGCAAAGCGGTGAGAGATCATGAATCTTTTTATTGTCCTGCTGCTATTGTTTT
>NW_003314395.1:0-104764 GCF_000143415.4 Selaginella moellendorffii | reverse complement strand
CAATTGCAGGGTGGTTTCAGCGGCGGCACTGCTTCACAGCTCTTGCAATCGCTGTTCTACCATTGCCAATCGTTGCTTAGTGAGCGCCTGACGGTGGGATATGAAATCCTCACTCTGAAATAGAGGACAAAACAATAGCAGGAGGAGAATAAAAAGATTCATGATCTCTCACCGCTTTGCTAGATCCACCCCAAAAGCCCATGACCTCGTTAACAAGCTGGTGAACCTCCGCCAGGACCAACGGTAGCAATGGCAGCACCGTTGAGTGCTGCAGGGCCGAGACGGAGGAAGCAGCGGCGGCGGTGGCTGCTGCTGCTGCAGGGGTGGACTCTTGCAATCGCTGTTCTACCATTGCCAATCGCTGCTTAGTGAGCGCCTGACGGTGGAATATGAAATCCTGACTTTGAAATAGACGAGGAAACAATAGCAAGAGGAGAATAAAAAGATTCATGATCTTTCACCGCTTTGCTAGATCCATCCCAAAAGCCCATGACCTCCTTAACAAGCTGGTGAACCTCCGCCAGGACCAACGGTAGCAGTGGCGGCACCGTTGAGTGCCGCAGGGCAGGGACGGAGGAGGCAGCGGCGGCGGTGGTTGCTGCTGCTACAGGGGTGGTATCAGCGGTGGCAACTGCTTCAACAACTCTTGCAATCGTTGTTCTACCATTGCCAACCGCTGCTTAATGAGCGCCTCATGGTGGGATATGAAATCCTCACACTGAAATAAAGGAGGAAATAGTAGCAGGAGGAGAATAAAAAGATTCATGATCTCTCACCGCTTTGCTAGATCCACCCCAACAGCCCATGGCCTCCTTAACAAGCTGGCAAACCTCCGCCAGGACCAACGGTAGTAGTGGCGGCACCGTTGCGTAGGATTCAAAGTTCAAGAAATAGTTGGTTGAGGATTTTGAGTGAAGCCATTTCTCAGGGCTTATATTTTTGATGTGGGATAGAAACAATCAATTCATAACATGGATAACAACAATTTAGAGATACTTCCCATTCATGAAAGATATGTATATTCATGTTGTTTTCTCATTCATCAACACCAAAGATAAAGATAGGGTTCATTACTAAAAAGCCTCATTCAGGAATCAAAAGAGTGCTTGCTGAATGGAAATTTGGTTCTCACAGTAAATGCCTAGTGAGGCAATTGTTATTAACACCTTGACATAGGATAACTCTTTGCTGGAGAATGATCAAGTCTTCAAGAAGCATCAAAGGGGGAAAGAAGATGCTTTGAGCTACATTGGCACATGCTCCACTTGAGCATTTATTACAAAAAGTAAATCAAACATCAATTTACCAGCCCATAATGTTCCTCATTCACTAGGATGCCATCTTAATGTCACTCCTAACACTTTTGTAGAGGCAAAGTACTTATCATACAAGGATGGGGGCAAATCTCCATGATTTGTGTGGTGATAATAGATGCTTTGATGCAACAATTGTTAAGGGCTTTGACTTTTGAGGCCCCCTTCTTCCCTTAGGTGCTAGGAGTTTGTTGCTACTATCAAGACAGTTAGGAGACATCTTTCATTTTCTCTTTCATAATTATTAACTCTTGATTGAGAGGAAGATGAGAGACTTGGCTCTTGATGCTCCTTATCTCTTGGCAAGTTGTGCTTTATAAGTGATTTGGAATCATCTCTACTAGATGTAGGGAATCATTGCTAATATTTGCCAAAATAGTAGCATGTCTAGAAGATTTGCTCTTCCATATAATTATGTGACTTCAACTTGCTCATCCTATCTCTCATAAGCCACTTTTCCATCTGGAGACTATTAAAAGCTTGGAAGATGAGAGATAAAGAAATTTTTCCCTCTATTTTAGCAATTACTTATCTAGGGTATTTATTGAGAATTGTGCTTACTCTAGGACTTTGGATTTTCATGGAACAACTCATCTAGACCTTGGCATGCTACTACTCTACTTAGAGGCTTTTTTTTAGATGGGGTATTTTTTTGTAATATGACATTGTGGGCATTTGCATAAGTAATAGCATTTAGCCAGTTCTAGCAAGATTCTAGCAATTTGTTTTTTAGGTCTTTTGACTTTTAGCCTTTGTTATAAGAGTTCAAAGCTTGATAGATACTACTATAGTGTAGATATTTATGCCACCATCACAAATATACTTTATTATCAATATTTGAGATTTGCTCTTGGCATTTTAGCTTATTTGTGGCCAAGTGTGAGAGTTTGTGAGACTTTTTTGATGCCTAAGAAAGCTTGAAGAATACAACTAAACTATTTAAGTGGAGCATCTTGGATAAGACCATATTGTCGCAAATGTGACTTTGGGTATCGAAAGTTATTTATTGACCAGTCCTTATGGACACTCTTTCCTTACTACCACGATGGCAGGAGGTCGGTATTGCTAGTTCCATTTATTAGCCCCTCTTGTTCAAGTGTTAGTAAACTGGACTTTGCATTTGTACTTAACTGGACGAGCATAAGGAAGGAATTCCTGAGTGTCTATTTAACCAAGCATACTTGGCCCAGCTTGTTAGTTCTCTTTTGCTTTGTCTTGCACTGGCTTGACAAGAACTCTTGCGTATTGAGACTAGTCCCTCAATATCGCTACATGATAACTTACCATGTTTGCCAAACACCCTCACTATCATGCCCTTTGTGTTAGTCTTATTTCTATCCCATATGCTATTTATGGAAAGTGTCTAGATTTGCTCATTTAGCATATCTATGGAATGTAGAGATTGTCTTGAACACAATGGTGTTTGTCCTATGTCCAAATTCACAATCTAGTGCCATTTCATAATTACTAAGTTTCGAGTTTGTCCTGGAGACTAACTCTTGATACTAAGGGAGGCTTGGGGTGAAAGCCTAAAGCATATGTTCCTCAGAGGGGGGGGGGGCTTTAGGAGGTTCCAAATGTATAGTAGGGATAGTGGGTAGGTCGGGTATGGCTGACTAACCTGAGGCATAGTCTACCTCCCACTTGCGTGCCTATCCTTGTTCTGTGTCCAACTTGGGTCTAAGCCCAAGTTCCATTCCATACTAGCTGGTGGAGTACCCATATCATTGCGTTAGGCCACTGGTATGCCGAAATAATGCCAGACTCCATTTGGCTTCATTTTGCGTGTTAGTCCTAATAAAGGGATGTTAGTTGCTCTAGGACTGTTCCAAGTCACTCTGGGCTCCTGTCCCTTTGCTCCTTAAGTTATATACTTGGGAGTTGCTCTGTGGTCCGGTTTCATTGTTATTTAGCTCCATGCTTGGGAGTTTGGCACCGTTCCTTCATTTAGTGGCCCAAGGCCCTGAACCTTGGGTTCCACACTATTGTTCTTTGGACACGTGGCATATAATACATGGCATGTGTTATGTGGCATAAAGAAGGTTTAGGTTCCACTTTGTGGTGTTATCCTATGGTAAATCACCATAGGATAAAGGTCAAAAACCACACACACTACACATATACAATTGTTCAAGTGGATATATTGTTGTAGTAAAGAAACTCTTATAAGTTTATGGGTTATTATTTCATTAGCTTGAGAAAATTGCCAATTCTTTATTAGGTTGTAAGCAAATTAAAATACTCAGGAGTAAGTGGAAAGCTTGAAGACTAGCTACCCTAGTTATGTTGCCATATATTAAAGAGTGAAGTAGTTGAGGGCTAGTTGTATTAGGGTCTATAGAATTTATATTCTCTCACTAATTATCTATTCTCTCTCTTATCTCTCTCCCACTCTCCATAAACAAACATATTGGTCCTTTGTTACTTGGAAGTTTGAGGTAAAGTTTCTTCTAAAGTTATACTTTCACTCTTATATGACCTAGTTTTTATAATAACTTGCCTTTTGGAGTGAAGTGGTCATGAAGTTAAACTAGACAACTTGAAGATGATGTGGTAAGTGTGGATGAGGTAAGGATATCTATCCATGACTGATATTTTTGCTTGCACTTTAAGTTGTCAAGTTCTTCATTTCTAAGTTTCATATATTTACTCTATTCTTGAAATTGAGTGTAGTTCTTTTGTAATTGAGTTTATTGTTCCTTGATCTCATGTAGTCCTAACATGTGTTGTAGCACTAGGGTTGTGTTGTGTTGGGAATTTTTACTGTAGCAAACCTGTCAAGTTTAGTATGTGCCATTATTTAGTTCATTTGTTATGCACTTGGAATTGCAAGAAGAAGTGAAGCATGTTTATCTAAATTATCCTAAAGTCTTCACTCTCTTATAATTTTGCAAGATAGTTGAAAGAAACCAAGCGGTATGTTGAGATAGAGAGGATGGGATATTTTGTTATATGTGAAGTAAACCATTAATGGGATGTAATATGTCATTAGTACTTTACAAATAATTGTGTTAACAACTTTGTCAATATGAGCAACAATTTCTACCTTGCAAAGTAGGTTTTTTATGGCCTTTGAAGTCCACTATGTGATGTCTTCATTTTATGAACTAGATAGTAATTCCTAGAACCTATCTAAAATCTTCCTCATTGTGGAAGTCATACACAAATCTATTGATGTCAAATGGTACATCATGATACTGAATTTATTTCTTAACTTCTTTCCAAACTAGGTGTTTTGCTTGAAGGCTAGGTTGTCAATCATGATGAGTGAAGATTAGTTCATGCCTTGGGATGATGATCCAAGTGGTTCTGATGATAGAAGGAGGTAATGCTAACATGAATTAGTGGTGTCCTCAATCACCAACACTAGTATAGTAGTGAAGTGTTTATTAACCAAGTCTTGGAGTTGCTTCCACCTAGGTAGTGTTCATTACGATGGTGGTGGGTGTCATGTTAGGGATCTTAGTGGGTGATCTCTTTGAATGCTGGTGTTTAGCTTATTCAACTATGACAACAATCATTACCACCTAAAGGAGGGCCAAGTCTTGCAATTGGAAGACTTGAGTTTTGGGTGTGCTAACTATTTTTATTAGAGTAGGTGATGGTAGCATGGGTGGAGAGTAAAGTAGTGAGTGATTGGAAATAGCAAGGAAAATATGGTGAATAATTATTTAAGTGTAGGGTGTGTGATACCAGCTAGTTGTAGATGATGATCAAAGAGTATTGAAAGAGTTAAAATCCCATCCCAAGCTATGTGTTTGTCAATGTTAGATCCCTAGTGGTGGATGGTGTCTGTGGACAAATAATTAAGGAAGTGGGGGGATGTAGGCACTTTGATTTCTCCATCCCTTTGCTTATTCATTTATGTGAAGGTGCTACTATTAAAAGGAGTTTAACATATTTAGGCTAATTTTTTAAATTACCAAATTCTAAAATGTGAGCTCATGTCTTTTAATTCCCTCATATAAAATTCTATTCATTGTCTTTTGTGATGTGAATTGGTTGGGATTCTATGGGCGAGAACTTACTTGGTGGAGTCTATACTGTTAGCATTCTAATACTATATGGTGATTGCAAGCCATTTATTTACATTGGTGTGGAATGAGTGGTGAAGATGGTGACTTTTTGTCACTGTTTTCTATGGTGTAAATAACTATAGCAAATGCTAAAGTACCAGGTTCTTGAGGAGTGGGTATAAAGTCCATTCTCAGCCTTCTAATGTAGAATTTTAAAATGTACCTTAGTTTTAGTGCTATTGTCCTCTGTGAAAAACCAAGTTTATTAAACTAAAGCAAATGAAAACTTGGTGGTCCTAGGATAGCTATTGAGTAATGTTCATTTGCACTATACTCCCGAATCGATACTTTTAAATCATGTGGAAGAGAGAGATGGTGACCTCTGCCTATTATTTTGTCATCGTGGGTGTTGGACCAAATCCTCTCAAGTTGTGGATGCATTTTCTGTTGATGCTAGGTATATGAAGTCTTTAGCTTATGCTTTGTTATGTAGTCATAAAGTTGTAATAAGGTAATTTTACTTGAGATAGTTCATGCTATTGTGGAGCAGAGAGAGAGATGATGACAAACAAAAGGCTAGGAGAGAAGTTTTGCTATAGAAGGATGTCCTACAACATTAACTTGGCTCTAACTTAGCTAGAATTGCTCCATTCAGTGGATGTTGTTATTGACTTGAATCTGGTAGCCTAGAATCTAGTTGATGACCTTTATGACCTCTCTATCCATTATTTCATTCAAGACATTCACCTTATAGAGGAGCACTATAAAATGGTGTGTAATAGTTGTTGATACTAGTAAGTTTTATGAAGATCAGAATAAACAAGTGAAGGTAACATTTTCAATTGGTAAAGGATGTAAAAGTACACCTATTACCAATTGCATTAATCAGTCATTAATTCTTTGCAATAATCATGACAACAATAATAGCACCTTTTGCATGCCAAGTG
This sequence comes from Selaginella moellendorffii, assembly GCF_000143415.4. NCBI lineage: Eukaryota > Viridiplantae > Streptophyta > Lycopodiopsida > Selaginellales > Selaginellaceae > Selaginella > Selaginella moellendorffii. The sequence continues at coordinate 98,488 of NW_003314395.1, read as the reverse complement.
TTTAGAGATTGTCAATGGAGTAATCTCCTCCATAAGTTGGTGGTATATATCTTATTTCCTTATGTTGTTATTGCTATGGTTATATAGCCAATTGAGTCTATAGTTTCATGTGTAGAAGCTGAACTTGATGAAATGTAAAGAGCTCTACATGTTAGCTAATGGAACTTTTTCTTGACTACCACTACTTCATGAGGTGGAGTAGGAGAGTGCTGACAGATTTTTTGGTCAAGATGTAGGGAATGGAATCTATTAAGATCCTATCCCTTACACCTTAAGTTAACTGATTAAAAGGGTGATCACTTGTTTGTAATTCCAATCAATTCAGAAGTTTGTCTCTTTAATTAAAGTCTATAAAGGATTTGCTCTTAGTATGCAAGCTACAAGAATTACTCAACCATATATTACTTGTTTTAGAAAGCATAAAATCCAAACTCAATGGAGGGAATGTTAGTTGTGCATGCTGCCATAGTCAATTCTTGATAAGGCCCATCTTGTGTCTAATATTGAGAGCTTTGGCACCTTGGGGCATTGGCACAAACCGAAACTGAGGTATGTTCCCTTTGCCAGGTCTATAAAATGGATCTGTAGTTCTCAAATTCAGCCATTCATTAGCTCATTAGATTGGTTCTCAGTGGATAGTTTAGTAAGTTCTAGTTCCTCCATAGATTTATATAGATTGATCACTATATAGCTTCATTACCTTACCTTCATAAGAAACTGAAAAATAGAAAGTCCAACCCTTCTTTCTACTACCTTTCTTTCCTTGCCCTCAAGCTTCAAAAAACCAGAAATGAAGGTAGTTACAACAACTGTTCATTGACTATTGTTTAACAACCCCTATTGAGCCAAGGGGAACCAACACTTTCATTTCCACACTGAATCTACCAATTATTCTATTGTGTAGACCAGCTATTTTATGTGAGGCAACTAGTCATCCACCTGTACCGCAGTCCCACGATGGATACAAGAGATTATTAATGATTGACAATTTGTGTTTTGCACTCTTAAAAACCTCTCATAGCATCATCAATAAAAACAATACCAACACCTCCTTATTCAAATTTGGAAGCCATTCATCTAGAGGATGCTCTTCAGCCAACTTATTATCTAGATGTGTTATGTAAAATTGTTGCGGGTGAATGAAAACAAAATGGCCCATTTGATGAGCTGGACCAATTATGCAACCTTGTCTATCTCTGGATCTTGGCAGAGGTCCCTTGTCAAGATGGATTTCCAGCTCATAGGTTGTGAAATGTAAATTGTGTGCTGCTAAGGCACAATCAGATTTTGATAAGCATTCTAGCATGAAAGGTTGGAAACCATTGAGCTGCTGGGGCTTGGGGCATGGGTATTCTGCTAGTGAGGCATGACAAAACTATACCACTGCTCCAAAGGATAGTGCTCTAATGAAAGGTGAAACCATGTGATGGTGCTCAAGATCTATCATAGCATATATGGAATGGAAATGTACATATGTATGACACGATGAACTGGTGAGGACTCATACACAGTGAACTAGTGAAGACTTGTGTCTCTCCACGTGGACTAGTCACATGGCATAGGGCTGCTCTCAACACTCCCATTGGCACTGTGGCCATCACAAGTGATGCTCATCAGTGGAGAAAGTCCCAGCCCTTTGCGATTGTTAGAGGTAGAGATGATGTGGCATGTAGTTATGCCTACATGGTAGTAGTTTCATACATATATACCATCCATATACAGTTGAATATATAGGAAGTTCTTCCTCCTTGTGCAAATCTCTCTACTACTAACATGGTATTAGAGCAATTGGCTCCTTGATCCTGGGCATGGTGCTTGCTAGTTAGGAGGCCAATGACGAGGAGGAGGATGAGCCTTCTGATTGCAATCCCTTTTTGCAATGCTTGAAGCTTTTGGTAGATCTGCTAGATGCTTGAAGGCACCAGGCCATGTAGAAGTGCTGAGCAGCAAGTAGTAGCAAGCAGAGCATAAAGCTAGTGGGAGATTGAGAGATTTTAGCAACCCATATCAAAAATTGGATCAAAGAAGATTCAAAAACGTAGCATAATAATTCTTTGCAGGAACTTCCAGCAATTAGGAAGGATGCTTATGGAGATTTAAGTGCTTGTAGCTATAGAAGTGGGAGCCTGGCAGTTCACAGCCAAGACCACATACTAATGGCAAGATTGAAGCCATAGCAAAAAGCAAAGAGTGTGCAAGCAAGTCCAAGACCAAGAACCAAGTTTTAAGTAGTTGATTGATGAGTTTTTTATATGCCTTTCTTATCAGCTCTCCATGCTTATCATCTCATACTAGCTAAGCATGATTCAGGCTTAGATTTAGGCTTGGATCGATCATGAGTGGTAGAGATGATGTGGCATGTAGTTATGCCTATGTGGTAGTAGTTTCATATATATGTACCATCCATATACAGTTGCATACACAAAAAGTTCTTCCTCTCTCCACTACTAATATGGTATTGAAGCAATTGGCTCCTTGATCTTGGGCATGGAACTTGCTAGCCAAGAGGCTAGTGACAAGGAGGAGGATGAGCCTCTTGATTGCAATCCCTTTTTGCACTGCTTGAAGCTTTTGGTAGATGTGCTAGATGCTTAAAGGCACTAGGCTGTGCAGAGGTGCTGAGCAACAAGTAGAGTATAAAGCCAGTGGGAGATTGAGAGATTTCAGCAACCTATATAAAAAATTAGATCAAGCAAGATTCAAGAACATAGGATAACAATTCTTTGTAGGAACTTCCAGCAATTGGGAAGGATACTTTTGGAGGTTTAAGTGCTTAGTAGTAGTAGAAATGAGAACCTTGCAGTTCACAGCCAAGATCACATGCTAGTGGCAAGATTGAAGCCATAACAAGGAGCAAAGAGTGTGCAAGTAAGTCCATGACCAAAAACTAAGTTTTGGGTAGTTGATTGATGAGTTTTTCATATGCCTTTCTCATCAGCTCTTCATGCTCATCATCTCAGACTAGCTAAGCATGATTCACATTGCTACACGCCAGTAAGACGCTTCCTGTGAGGCCATGGCTTCATGGGTCCTCGGAACAGTAGGAGTCCCAGCTGCACGAGATGAGACCATTGTCTCGATGAGACGCTCAGTAGGCCGCCTTGTGCGGATCGATCTGCGTGGAGGATCTGAAGGAGGCGGCGGCATTGGTGGTGTTGGAGTAGAAGCGGGCATGGGTTGATGCGTAGGGACTGTTTGAAGCGGCACAGTGATCATGCTGACAGTCAACTGGTCTTGTTCCGCTTCAACGTCATTTTCTTCGGTCAAGGTAGGCTTGGATGTAGAACCTTGACTGGACGTTGAAAACCACATCTCTGCTCAGGATCTCCTGCTTCGTGATTGGATTTCAGAGACGATAGGCTTTGTGATCGACAAACACAGCCTGCTCCAATTTCTTGTGCATTCCGTCAGGGATGTGTGCCCACGCTTCACACCTGAATATTCTCAGATGCGTAACTGTAGGTTTCTTGCTACTCCATGCTTCTTCAGGAGCGATGCCAGCAGAGGTGGGGAGCCGGTTCTGGAGATAGTTTGCCGTCAAGACAGCCGGAAACCAGAAGCTTCGTGGCAAACCACTGGAAAGTAGCCACGTGACACAGGGCCACTCAACAGTTTGCATCCATGGGCTTGGCTCTAGAGCCGCGGCATCCATTGTTGAACTGGACCTGCCTGTAGCTGTGCTCCTTGCTGGATGTACCCAAGCTGCAACCCTGATTGCGAGGGGCCAACATAGAGATCAGCCTGAGATTGTGTTGGATGCTATCTATGGCTCCACCGCATGTTCCGAAACCTTTCCCAAGCGCGAATTATACTTAGTACCCTGCCGGCCAATGTGGAGTATGTGACTGACAGTACGAGCCGAAAGCCACGATCCTTGAGACGCAGCTCATAGTTCTTCGTGAGAGATTCTACCGGCTCCTGCCAAGATCAAAGTACACCACATATAAGCATGAGATACACCGCGCATGAAACGCTTGCCTGTGGAGCGTGAACCACCAAACAAGAGAGAAATTTCTCTTCCAGCAGATAGTGAGGAATCTGATCCGTGAACGCAGTTCCTTTGCGTATCGATACCCCATTTGGCTCGAAGGCTACACCATCCCGATCACAGAGAAAAGTGAAAGCTTGCAAACAAACTTGTTCTTACGTTTGTGGATGAGAAACTCTCGCCTTGGATGGATCAGTCGGACCGATCAACTCACGCCACTCAGCAATGGCGTTGTGTTTCTGGAGCACCATGGCAGCGACAGAACCACTGCGAAGAACGAGGGAATGGCTGTAAAGAACGCGGCAAAAACAAGCAAATAATCCATCAAACCTTGTCATGAAATCGACGAGATCGTCAAAAAACTCGCGCTTGGAATGCTCGGCATAAAAGTTCCTGGCCAGCGATTCTTCCAGACGTAGCATTCTCTCGGTGATGATCAGAAAACCCGACGCATTGACAAGGGCCTTGATGGATTCCACCTGATTCGTCTCGACGCAGTCGGGCTTCACCATCGCGAGCGTCGATTCCACATCCCCGCCGCACTGAGATACTGAGAGATCCAGTGCTCGGTAAAGATTCTGGAGACAAGAATTACTCACCGACGCAAGCCACGACTAGAACAGCGATTCCGCGCCAGCGCATTTGTCCTCTTCACTCAAGAACCCTAGAAAGCAGGGCTCGTATATTCCTTGTACTGCCACCTGGAAGGAGAGAAATTCTTCCTCCAGGAAGAAATTTGGAGAGTTTCTTCCAGCAATGGCTTCTCCAAGGCGCCGATCTCAACGCGCCGGTGTTTGATCTCGCGAGACTGTGCAGCACGGTACCATGGATTCACAGCCAGGAAGGCTTGAGGATCTGGAAGACGATCTATTGGAGCGCATCCTGATCTTGCTCGAGGTATGATGGTGATAGGGAATGTTGCAGAGATTTCCTAAAGTTCGTGGGAGATTTTGACACAGTCGCGAGATCTTTGTGCACTGGCAAGCTGCTCAAAATCTCTCTGGAAAATCGGTTGTCGCGATGGAATCTGGGCCAGCGTTTTCAAGAGACGCTGGCCCGCGGCCACCCCTCACAAGCAGCCTCACGAGGTAGCTAATTTTCTTTCTTGTGATAGATTTCGTTTAAGCTTCTTCAAGGACTGGAGAACATCGTACGCTCATCGCCACCTTGAGATGGCAAGCTTGGCCAGAGCCGTGATCGAGTTTGTGAGAATGTACGCCTGCGAAGAATCGCTGGAAGTCGCTAACTATCTCAACGCTCTCGACCTCCTGTGCGTGCGAGACATTGGCTTCCAGGACGTTCTCATCAATCTGTTCTCGCCAACTTTGAGCGTCCTGGTGAATCTAATCGGCTTGCACTACTCGCTCGTCCATCTCAAGATCCAGGTAACTCAATGCTTTCCCTCTGGTTTTCCTCTTAGAAATCTTTGCCTTGACACCAGGATGAGACGCCCTCGTTGGGAGGAAGATTTCCGATCGACACATATGCTTTCGGTGGTGGAGCATGGGTGTTTGGTCCAATGGCTTCCGCCGGCGAGACGAGATGCACATGAAGATAGCGTCCTTGTACGAGCTCACTGAGCCTCGCCAGCGATTTCTCTTCAAGGTGATGGAACGAGGGACTGTTCATGAGGTTTTGCGGGTGCAAATATCAGCAGATTTTAAATCCAGCGCTTGGGTTTGGAGGGATATGCACTCGCAGCGGTAGCTACAGTTGTTAGGATAGTGCGACGGCTTGGCCATGAAATTCGCGAGGGCTCTTAGACAGATTTCTGGTGTTTTTAGCACTGATCTTACAGAAATTGGGCTCGCGGTAGAGTCACAGCGCATGGGAGGTATGATTTCTCTTCTATAGTTTCCCGTTCAGTTTCATGCTAACTTTTTAATGTTTTTCTTATTTGTAAGTGCTTGAGCTTCCATCGATTTGATTTTGAGACTTTCAGAAACTACTTCGCAGGAAAATCTAAAAAGCTTGTTTTCATCCCAGTAAAATCTGTAAAATACATATGAACCTTGTATTCAGCCGCGTCAGCAGCCAACGTGGCCATGACGTGGGTTGGGATAAGCTACCACGTGGCGGTAGCAGGCTCTTTCGTTTCTTATCCGGGGGGAGCGTGTGCACTCCACAAGCGTCTCTGGAGCTTGGCATACGTAGCTAGGGTTTTGATCGCTCTCGAGGAGGATTTGGAAGGAGAAATGGCCCAGTTTGGTGTGGGAGGGATCGCGTTGCAAGCCCCTCAAAGGCCACTCTTCTTGAGCGCCGAGAAGAAGCAGCAGCAGCAGGATGGTGGAGGGTTCTTGGACTGGTTGCTCAAGGGATTGGACAAGGAAACTTTCTCGGAGAAGGATCCGGTTTTGAACCAGGGCGATGGAAATGATCGATCCAATGGAGCTGCGTCGTCAGCGGTGCCATCGAGCAAGCAGAAGAAAGGAGCAGGGACAGCAGCAGCGCCCTCCAAGGGTGGCTTCTTGGGAGGACTTTTCGGAAAGAAGGATTGAATTGTAGACTTCCTTTAGTGCGTAAAAAGAACGCTTCTTGTCAGTAAAAAGAAACGTTTCTTGCTCTCGGCTGTTTGTCCCTGGGCTCTTGCTGCAATCACAGAAGAATTGTAAAGTTGGTGTTTTGAGTGACAGGTTTCTGGATACGTTTATGAAATAACTTTTCTAATATCTTCTTTACCAATTGTCAGGTGTGATAACACTAAAGTCTGCTTTCTATATAAATCAATTACATTCCAATTTCATGTCAAGCCTCAGTGAATACATAAAGAAGCACACATTAGAATTTCAAAAGACATAGAAATGTAAAATTTGAATTCAAACCATTGTATTTAGATCATGCAGTTTTAATTATTAATGAAATAATGTAGTTGATATTTTGAATTTTAAATGAATAAAAAGAGGAATGAATCATTCTTTTAAAAAAAATTCTTTTTAAAATTAGGGAAAAAGCATGCTAACAAAAGGGGGTAAAATGAAAAAAAATTAAAATTTTATTCATAAGAAAATTACTTTTTTTCGTAAAAATCAAAGTTTCAAGATTATAACTTCATTTTGACAATAGATGTACCTCATAAAATCAATATAAATTAATAAAAATTTAAAATTTAAAAAATAAAAAACTATGTAATGCATTTAGGTATAATCTTTACTTTTATTTGTTTAATTTATTTAACATGTAAAGTGTTTAAATACATAACTTTGCCGGGGTTTAAACACAAATTCATATATACTTTTATTCTCATATCCTAAGCAATTAGAAATTGAGTTTTAGTTTTTAGGATATTGAACTATATATAGAAAATTAGAATATTATAAGTATTTAATCAATTTGATAATCTATATATAACATTTTAATATATTTATTTATATTAAAACAATTTAGGTAATTTTGAGTAATTTACTTTAGTAATATCTTAAAAATCAGTTTTGTTATTGAAAATATAAAATAAACAGAATGTTTTATTATATACAAGAATATAGTTAATATAATGTTCAAGACTTTATCCATTTATAGTATTAAACCAGTCAATATACCTAAAATATGAGAATGTGGTGTTTTCAACTATGGAGGGTGGGTTACACAACGAAGTCTTGTCTTGGAACACAAAGCTAGCTTTTCATCTCAAACATGGGAATCTCAAGCAAGCCACAGACCTGTTCAACCGAATCCCAGATTCCAAGAAAAACGTGGTCACCTGGAACACTGTGATCACCGCATTTGCCCAGGCCGGGCAAATGGACCTTGCCTGGAAGATCTTTGACTCCACTCCCAAACACAGCATTGTCTCCTTCAATGCCATCCTCTCTGGCTGCGCCCTCCACGGCGACCTCAAGAACGCCGCCAACCTTTTCTTCCATAGGATGCCCGTTTGGAATCCCGTCTCCTCCACTGCAATGATTCGTGTGCTAGCAAGCCGCGGCCAGATAGAGGAGGCACGGCAAGTGTTCGATGCCATGGGCGATCACGACACAATCTCCTGGGGCACCATGATCCAGAGCTATCTCCAGTCCGGCCATCTGGCCATTGCAAGAAATCTCTTTGATCAAATGCCCCACAAGAGCGTAAATTCCTGGACCGCGATTATGACCGGATACGGTGATCGTGGCGAGATGACCTCCGCGGCCGCCATCTTTCTTGCAATGCCGGAACACAACATCGTGACTTATAACGCGCTCATTGCTACATATGCCCGAAACGGGCATCTAAAACGCGCAAAAGAGATCTTCTGTGCGATGCCTGAGAGAAACGTTGCATCGTGCAACGCGATTGTGGCAGCGCTCTGCGATGCCGGGGAGGTTCTTGAGGCAGATCGCGTGATCTCTGCGATGCCATTTGTGGATGTGATCTCGTGGACTGCTATCATCTCCGGTCACGCCCGTGTTGGGGATCTAGAAACAGCGCAGCGGCTTTTTGATTCGATGCCCGAGAGGAACAGGATCTCCTGGAACGCTATCCTTGTCGCAAGCACGGCAGGGGGTAACTTGGAGCAGGCTAAGTGCCTGTTTGATCGAATGCCAGAGCTCGATGTGGTGGCGATCACCACGCTCATCACAGCCTATGGCCGCGCCGGGCATATCGAGCAGGCATTGGAGCTCTTCCTGCAGATCCCTGAAACGGACGAGGTGGCCTGGCTCGCTATCATCCAGGCGCTGATCGAGAATGGCCAGATCGCCACTGCTCGTAGCATGTTGGATCTGATGCCCAATCGATCCAGCGACCTCGCAGCGCGCACTGCCGTCATCAATGCCTATGCTCGCACCGGGCAGATGGATCGAGCGATGGAGCTCTTCCAGAAGATGAGTTCTTGCGATGCCGTGGCCTGGAATGCAATGGTGGTGGCGTGCACCGCCGCCGTGGGCGCCGCCACAGCGCTGGAGCTTGCCGCCGCCATGGAGTGTGAAGGATTCCTCGCCAGCGCCATCACCTACGTCGGAATCCTCGTGGCTTGCAGCAAAATGGGGCGGATCGAAGAGAGCCGCAGAAGATTTTGGAGCGTTTCCTTCGATCATGCGCTGGAACCGATCTACGACCACTACTGCTGCCTTGTGGACGTGCTTGCGCGCGCGGGGCAGCTGGAGAGGGCCGAGGATCTCGTCCGTTTCATGCCCTTCGTGCCAAATCCAATCGCCTGGCAGACGCTCTTGGCAGCATCGCGGAATCACGGCGAGAAGAATGGCGCAGAGAGGGCCGCTGGGGCGATTCACAGGCTGGGCGGGCGATCCAGCAACAATGCCGGTCTCTATGTCATGCTCGCCGACGCAAAAACCCTAAGTGCCAAGTAACTAGTTTGACTTGGTCAGCAGAAGTCAAAGAAATTGACTATTTCCAATGTTTATTTCCTAATGATTGGCAAACTGATACAAATTGTATCTTGGAGTCGCATTTTCTTACGGTTAAATATAAAAGACACGTGTACGATTTTGATCAAGCCACGCACACGTCATGCCCTAACCATCCGACTCATTAAATTGACGGAATCCAAACGCTTTACTTTATTCCGGTTAATTGTTCCAAACGAGCCCACGCTATCTCTTTTTTTTTTTGCCCATTCTCAACCCCCATTTCTCTCCTCGTCTCGTTTGTGCGCGGCCGGCGAGAGCGCGCGGGGGTTTGATCGATCCATCGAATCGTTGGCGGGATCGGCACCGGCGCCACTAGGTAGCTGCGGATCGGCGCTCCTCGTTTTATGAGGTGAGATGCGACCCTATGGGCCAAATTGCTTGTCGGATCCAGTGTCTAGGTCTCAGAATCTGGTTCTAATTCGTGTTGTGTGCTTTTGCAGCACCAAGGAGAGACCCACTCTCGGGTAAGGGCTTTGAGATTCTTGCATTGGTTTTGGTTTGGTTTGGTTTGTTCATGATTTGGGCGTGTATAGTGGCACGCGGATTAAGACCCGCAAACGGAATATTGCAATTCCGTTGGACCCATCTTCTTTCGCGGATGCTATAGTCCAGATCTACTTGGATCATGCTGGTGATCTGGTGAGAATTATGCCTTGCGAACGTGATCTTGATTTTTAATTATTCTTTCCTCTGGTTTTTCTAGGAGCTGACTGCCAAGAGTATCGAGGCCTCGGATCTTGATTTCTCACGCTATGGTGACACCTTCTTCGAGGTATGGATAAGCTTAAGAACTTCGCAGTTTCTCGGTGGAGTTTAGGAGTCTCAAACTTGTTTTTCCTTTCGTTTGCCAGGTTGTGTTCACCGGTGGCCGTAATCAACCAGGGACGACGAAGCCCGAGGACGGAGAGAGGCAGCCTTATGCTGTTTTAAATTGTGAAGCTACTCGACCTAGCATACTGCCTTACGTTCTGTACATTCAGAAGATTATAAGGCGACGTCCGTTCCTGATCAAGAATCTCGAAAATGTCATGCGCAGGCTGCTCCAATCTTTGGTATGCTAGTTTTTCTGGTTTACAGGGAGACGGTATTAACTCTTTTTTCTTTTTGTTAGGAACTCTTTGATGCCGATGACCGGAAGAAGCTGGCAATCTTCACGACCCTTGCTTTGTCCCAGAAGCTCTCGGGCCTGCCACCAGAAACAGTATTTGCGGCGCTTCTCAATGACAGCCTCGTGGCAAAGGGGACTGTACTGGGGTTTTGTACGGAGACATTCAAAGAGTATCTTCTGGAGAACAGTCTTGACGATCTCATATCGCTCCTGAAGCGTGCGAAAATGGAGGATCGTCTCGTGGAGTTGTTCCCAATGCAGAAGCGAACCCCCGAAGCATTCGCCGAGCACTTCAGGTTGGTGCTTTTCATGATTTTTATCTCTTGTGCATCTTCAAGTTTATCTTTATTGCAGGAAGGAAGGCCTGGGTGTTTTGGTTGAGTACCATGACAAGAAAGTTTTCGACGTGAAGCTAAAAGAGCTGAGAACCTCGCTGGCCGATCAGATTAGTGCGAATGCGGACATGGGTGAAGTGATCGAGACTGTGAAGAGTCGTCGAAAGGAATCCCTCCTCCCCGACGTGGACGTTGTGCGGACGGTGTGGGATGCTCTAATGGATGCTGTACAGTGGTCAGGCAAGAATCAACAGCAGAATGTCAATCTCGCTCTGCGACAGGTTAGTTTTTAAGCTCTCTCACGTCGTAAGAAGCGAAGTAACGCTCTTCTTATTTCTAATGCACAGGTGAAGACATGGGGCTCGCTGTTAGGCGAAGTCTGCACGTCCGCAAAGCTGGAGATGGAGCTTATGTACAAAATACAGGTCCACTGCTACGAAGACGCAAAGCTCATGAAGCTCTTTCCTGAGATGGTGCGCGCTCTCTACGACCAGGACGTGCTGGCCGAGGATACCATTTTGACATGGTTCCGCAAGGGAGCGAATCCGAAGGGCCGGTACGTGCCAATGTTTCACTTTTTTGCAGCTTTAGCGTTTCATACGAGCTCATTTTGCATTCTCTCAGTTGCATTGTTCCTTCTTTCTCGTCAGATATCGTTCGTTTGAATTGGATGGATGATTCACAGCTTTGATTTTTATTGCAGGCAAATCTTTGCCAAGAGCTTGGAGCCTTTCGTGCAGTGGCTCGAAGAAGCCGAAGAAGAAGAGTAGCAGCTATAAAACTTTGCAAAGCCAAAGCACACAAGCTTTGTAGAATATGCTGATTTGTACTTCTTGAATATTCTTTCCTACGTTTAAAGTAAACAACAAATGCAAGTTTTTCTACTTAGGGTTTACAGGCGATGGAGCTGCGAGTGGACAAGCATGTGGAATTCATCAAGTCGTTGGAGAAGGTATGAAAGAAATCTCGCAAAAGATAGAATAGATCTCTCCTCGATCGCGCAGAAGAAGGATTTCGATTCAATGGTGATGGAGCACCTCCGGATGAACGGAGCGTATTGGGGATTGACCGCCCTGGATTTGATGGAATGTAGGGAAGACGTCGACGATGCTAAAGTCATAAGCTGGCTCTTACAATGCAAGCACGATTGCGGTGAGAAATCCTCTTTCTCTTGCTCTGCTCTGGGATCTAAGCTGGATTTTCTTTCTTTCTTTGATTTCAGGTGGTTTCAGTGGAAACATAGGCCATGATCCTCACATTCTCTATACTCTAAGCGCCGTCCAGATTCTAGCTATTTACGATAGAATGGAGCTCTTGGACTCGGACAAAGTAGCTTCCTGTATCCTTTTTGTCCAAAGTTTTCTTTCTTCAGACTTGTTTTCTCCTTGAACAATGTTCTTAACGTCCAGGAAAGATATTGCGAGCCTTCAGCAGGAGGATGGATCTTTTGCTGGAGACCAGTGGGGGGAAATCGATACGAGGTTGAGTAGAAAAGCTTTTGGTTTTCTCATATCACCGTGTTTTTCTTCTCTATTTTTTGTTTGTGCCAGATTCTCGTATATCGCGTTGTGCTGCCTTTCTCTTCTCAAGCGCTTGGACGTGATCAACGTCGAGAAAGCAGTCGACTACATTGCGAGCTGTAAGAACTTCGACGGTGGTTTTGGTAGCATTCCCGGAGGGGAATCTCACGCCGGACAGAGTAAGCCTGAAAACTTTTTTCGAAAGCTCTTGGCTTAGCTAATGTTTTCCGCGACTATACAGTTTTTTGCTGCGTTAGCGCGCTCGCTATTGCCGGTGCGCTTCATCACATTGACAAGGATTTACTCGGCTGGTGGCTTTGCGAGCGCCAAGTTAAATCCGGTGGTCTCAATGGCAGGCCCGAGAAACAACCCGACGTAAGTCGTATCTCTTTGGTCCTCTCTAAAATGGCGAATCGTGTCAAAGGTCTGCTACTCGTGGTGGGTGCTTTCAAGTCTAGTGACGCTCGACCGTGTGGACTGGATCGACAAGGAAAAGCTCAAAACTTTCATTCTCGACTGCCAGGTACACTCACTGTAGAGGCGTTTCATCTCTTAACATATTTGTGAGCCTTGTGTAGGACACTGAAGAAGGCGGCATTTCGGACAGGCCAAACGACGCAGTGGATGTTTTTCACACCTTCTTTGGAGTTGCTGGTAAGCTGACAATTCTCTCGCTTTGCGATTGATTCTTACCCGTTTTGTCCAGGGTTATCGCTCTTGGACTACCCCGGATTGAAGCGGATAGATGCGGTCTATGCTCTGCCAGTGGACGTTGTGAAACGAATTTTTGGTTAACTAATGCCTTCATCTAGATAATTACAGTTAACTTTCTCCATGTCACAGAGATTTAGATCACAGCTTTTATCAGTGTGGTGATTCTAGTAGACCTCCACACATGCCACTGTCGGTTTTTCCTCAATTTCACAAGCTTGTTATGCCAATCTTTCTTTGAGCATTCCGCTATCACATCCTTTCCTTGCACAATATGCTCTTCCACTCTGTCCCACATATAAATCTTGCTAAAGCTTTTAAACATCTGTCTGTTGGAGCTTACATTATATCAGCCAAAAATCCTTCGAATCTGTATTTTATATCTTGCAAATCACTTTGTAAAATTGTTATTTATTTTTTATGGATTTTATATTTTTAAATACTTGCTAGTGCCTACAAATAATTGATACTCCCAAGTTTATATGTAGTTTGTCTACAAAGTGAGCTTATTTTCCATCCAATGCAAAAAAAGAAATCCTAAACACCAAACATTAGTTACCTTTGGATTTCCTCAAATTATAGTTACACTTATGAAATCAATGAATATGTCATGAGCTAATTGAAGTTACAACATTGATTTAAGTGTGTCATTTGAAGCTAAACTTGCAAAACTTTGGCTTTAGCATTGCAACTCAGGAAAAAAACTCTTGGATGAGCTTGGTTTACTGTAATTCAATTAAGTTTCTCAGCTTTAAGAAAAGGAACTAGAAAGAAAGGACTAAAAGATCTACTAGCCTGTATATTCTAGCTGTTTGTCAATGTGAAATGTGCATCCAAGGCCAACTTTAAATCAACAGATAATCATTGATGACAATGGGAAAGAACTCAAATTCTAGTGAGTGTAGACAATGCTATTAAAAATCCCATTTACAAGAGTGTTGATATATTGCTTGACAAATTCTATGGAGGTGCTAATAACAACAAAGGAAAAAAGATATGTACCTGTGGTTGCTTGGAAAGAACTTTAAATGTGATTGCTTGCAATCCCATGCACATATCCACATTCACAAACACTACTGGCACCACAATGAAGCTCTGCACTCTGATGAGGTGAACCAATGGTATTCTAGAAGGGATCTCTAAATGTTTATATCTAAAAAAAGAGTTAAAACACAAGGCACATAAAAATCAAAGAGCAAGGAAAGAACCTGTGTTTCAATCTGTATTTCTCTGGTTTCTAAAAGCCAATGATCCACTAGGAGAGTGGATGGATTAAAACCATTTGTATCAACCACTGGAGTTGAGCACTTAATGATTGAGGGAATTTGTCATATCCCAGAATATTTAGAGATATTCTTGGTATATTTCTTACAAGTCAAACCAAAAAGGTACAATATCAAAATAATTACTAGGTAATATTTAAGGAGATCGAAATTAGGGTTTATTGGTGATGGGACGGTCCGAAGCGGAGATTTTGGATGTTTTAGCGCGGCTGCGGGCGCTCCAGTCGATCCCATGGCGCTGCCTGAGCTCCCTGGAAGGTCGCAGGGGAATCGCGGCACTGGCCACGCTTGTAGGGGGCGGATTGATGGGCGCACTGATGTTGGTGAGGGCTTTGCCGCAATGGATCCGGGGCAGCCATGGCGCTCACCAGCGGGAGCTCACGGTCCCAGGGCTGCAAAATTCCGGGAACAATTGCTTCTTGAACGCGATCCTCCAGGTGATGAGAATTTTCTTTCTTTTGTCCAGAAATGGATGGATTGTTCACGTTTTTCTTACAGGCCCTTGCTAGCTCCCAGAAGTTTGCTGCGTATTTGAGAGCGTATGAAAACCTGGAGGGTGATGAGCGGGAGCCTTCCATGCCTCTCTCATCTGCTCTTTGCGAATTGCTAGAAGGTACGCAGAAAGAGTTTTGGATGTTTATAGAAAAGAGAACATGTTTGTTCTAGAACTTGGGGAAGTGGCACCCGGACACCGCATAGTCAGTCCTCGTCAGGTCATGCGTGTACTCGGGCATTACGCTCGGAGCTTTGATCTTGGCATGCAACAGGTATTTGATCTCCTTTTTCTCTTTTCTTTTCGAATGGTTGTGACTTTAAAGGTTTTTCTCAGGACGCTGCGGAGGCATTGTCATATCTTGCAGCAGCCCTTCAACACGAGCGAATGGAAGATTTTGAGGAGTATAGGCCGACTTTGCAGTCCCTGGCAGATGTTTCTGCGTTGTCAAGGCAGATGGAAAGCCTTATCCATACTGATGATTTTCAGAGCAAGCTTGCCTTGAACTACTGGCGCCAGCAACTTCGATGGCCCATGGAAGGCACATACGGAAGCTCCATCATATGTTCACAATGCGGTTTCCAGGTGATCGTGAGCTTTCCTACGTGTTTTACTTTTACTGATACTTTGTCCATGACCTTTCAGGGTTCTATGCAGTTTCATTTTTTCACAGACGTTTCTCTTGCTCTTCCGCAGTCTGTAGGCGGATATATTGTGAGTCATTCCCGCAATTTAGATTTCAAGCTCATGCTTTTGTTTTCGTCCACAGAGGAAAGCATGTACCATAGAAGATTGTCTTGACCAGTTCACCATGCTAGAGCGGGTTTCGAATTTCAAATGCAGTCGGTGTGCTCATCTTGCTGCTGCCTGCTTCTTATCTCGGAGGCCAGAAGACAACAAGGTGCCTGCAGCTCACATTTTTAATGCTTGGTATGGTGTTGGATAGGAACCAACAGGTTCTTCTGTGATGTTTTCTGCTTTCATCAGGACCTTTTGAAGACGCTTGATAGCTGCGATTATGACGACTGCGTCTGTGAGACGCTTGTCAAGGAACGAGACGGACTGTGGATTAAAATACAAGGCGATGCATACAAGAGCTTACAATTCGGTCGTTGTCCCGAGGTACTAAAGATGTTTGTATGAAGGTTTGAACTAAAAAGGACCTTGTTGCAGGTTTTGTGTTTGCATCTGCAACGAGTCATTGTAAATGCTTCTGGCCATCTTGAGAAGCTTTTGGTAACTTATCTCTGTGCACGCAGCAGCTCTCTTATTCGACTCTGTGTGTAGGACCATATCTCGTTTTCTACGACGCTGGACTTGTCGCCTTTTACGATCGCTTCGAAACAAACTCCGACGAGGAAAGATAGCGCTGAGATCGATCCAAGAGTGTTTAAAACGGCAATGCTACCCGTTTTAAGAGCACTGGGTTCCACAGGTCTGAAGTCCATTCACGGCGACTTCGACGCCAACGCCAGGTGTATCGGAGGAGCCGGGGAGCTGGGACAAGCCAGTCCCTGCAATCAGATTGTGGAAGACGTGAGTGATTTTGGTTGTGGTGGTGATTTTCTTTACTGACACGCTTGTTTCGTAGAAGCATGACGAGGTGGCCAGCACAAAGGCAAAGAACGAAGTGGATAGCCACGATCCAAATCCAGTTGTGGCCTCCAAAACTGAAGGTTCGAGTTATACTTTCTTTCTTTTTTTTTTTTGAGTTCTAAAAGCGATAGATTCTTACAGAACGACATAAAGGCGTGAAGAGGCTATATGATCTCATCTCTGTCGTGGTTCACCAGGGCAGCCCAATGTCTGGTCACTACACCGTCTACCGCAAGGTGAAGGTTCCTCGCCATCAAATCGAGATGCTGGACGGGCAACGATCGAACTTCACAGACACCACTCCGGAAAAATGTGAAGCGGGGGAGGAGATGAAACAGGGCGATGTGAAAATCGCGCGAGAAGAGACCATGTGGTTTGCGATATCCGATGCTGATGTCGTCAAAGTCTCGGAGGAAGAAGTGCTAGAGGCGAGAGCGACGCTACTCTTCTACGAGCTCCAATAACTTCAGCTGAAAGGCCGTTGGCGATTAGGCCGCAAAATCACGAGAACACCACTTCAATTTTGATTCGGGCGCTGCGAGCACCCTGTGTGAACAAAAAAAAAAGAGAAACGAAAGAACCTATGCCTCGACTATGATCACTGCTCCATCATCAGCGACATCACTCTCAGCTTCACCATTTGTTGTTGTTGGCGTAGTTTCTTCATTCGCTTCTCCTTCTCCCACAGTTTCTTGAGTAATCTTTCCTTCCTCCTCGGCTTCTTCCGAACCATTTGCTGGATCATCTTCTTCCACCGCTGCTGCCCCTTCTGTCGCTGAGAATGGATCGGCATTTCTCACCCATCTTTGCACGGCGTCGTTGTTTGTTGTGAGTGTCAGCATAGCAAGCGTGTTGAGACGCATCACTGGCAATCGTAGCGCACGCATAGTTCTCATGGCAAGCGTGTGGCGCTTTGGATACTTCGGCTTCCCAGGGGTGTTATCGAGCTGCAGAAAAAGTATGTTTCTCATGACAAAGAGCTGGTGATGTTTTACCTCGTTGATGGTTCCCGTCACAACAATTAAATCTGCGGCGGGTGGATTCGCTCGGACGGCTTTCAACCAGGCGAGTACCGCAAAGATGGTTCCTGGGAGGCTCATTGTTTTCACGTCACACCTAAACAGCAAGTCAGGGGATGTAGTGAAACAAGATATCGTCTCTACCTGGATAGATTTGTGCTGCTAAAGTTCGTGAACTGCTTCTTCAAAGCAAACTCTTCGTACAACTGTATTCCAGCTTCGATTCCTGCAGCCAAAGAGTAGAGAAGCGAAATTTTCACGAGAAGACAGAAAGAACGTACGTGGCGTAATGCCGAACTTTTTGTTTTCTGATGCTACCATCGCAGTGATTTGTTCGCGCCCAAAGCAAGCCTCAAATACACTTGCAAACGATTCCTCAGTCAGTGGCATTCCCTGAAAAAAAATTAAAATTACTGTCAAATACAAAAAAAAAGAAGCAAAAGGATAACGTCATTACCTTTTTTATCATATCTCGAAAAATTCTCACTGAATCTTCCCATTTGTCAGCATCGCCGTAGGCTCTGATCAGGCTGTGTAAGACGGACTGATTTAGCGACACGTCGACGTTCTTAAACTCCTCTTCTTCCAACGTTTGAGCTTGCTTGAAGTCTTTGTTGCGAATGCAAGCCGAAATTAAACTGCTGTAGGTAGAAACATTTGGCTTGTACCCAGCTTTCTTCATCTCGTAGTAGATCTTTAGAGCATCTTCTAAGGTGTTTGCTATACTTGCAGACTCGAGAATTTGATTGTATGTTGTAGTTGTGATAGATTTTGTATAATCAAGCTCTTTCATCAACTGAAAAGCTTTCATGACGCCTGCATTGTCCGCAGCCTGCACAAAATCGTATAATCATACAACAGAAAAACAAAGCTCCCATAGGAATTACCTTGCTAGAAGCGCTGATAAGGTTGATAAATGTTAATGCATTGACCTTCAGATTCTTGCTCTTCATTTCCTCGTAGAAGGCCCATGCTCTCTCAGCCTGCGCAAGCAGTTTGTTAACCAGCGTTAAAGTTCTCTCGCAGCAAAAGGCTTACATTAGGCTGCGGAGCTGTTGCGCAGGCTCCAATCAAAAAGTTGTAGGTACTCGTATAAAGTGTAATTCCTGCTGCTCGGGCTTCGTTGTAAACTTGTAAAGCTACCTTGAGCCTTCCACCACTTCCGAGGCACTTCAACAGAAGATCGAATGTGAACGAATTGGCCGAAAGACCAACCTTCGTAAGCGACTGATACAATTCCTGCACAAAGAAATACGCAAGCGCTCAAACCAAAAAATCAACCGCAAATATCTTACAAGTGCTTTTTCTGTCGCCTTTGCCTCCCCAGCAGCTTGTATAAGGGTATTGTAGGTTTTGCTGTCAGGCGTTATGGAAAGAGTTTGCATTTCCTTGTATAGCTGTAAAGCTTTCTCGAGCCTGCAAGTTTCTACAATGCTTTTGTCACAAAATCTGCCAGCGCCAGAAGCATAGAAGACTACCTTTGAGCTGGGGGAATGCGGGTGGACCTTATGACAGTGTCAATAAGGCTAGTGTACGTCACCACATCCGGTTTCACTCCCGCTTCTTCGAGCTCTTTCTGAAATATCAGATCAATACTTTACGCATGAACTGCAACCAACGGATATCTACCTTCACCCGGAACGCATCATCCATACGAAGAGCTTGTTGGCAGCAAGAGATCAGAGTGTTGTAAGTTCGAATACTTATTGGTTCCTTGGTCTGCTTCATGGCCTGAAATAATTTTCTTCATATTTGTGAGTCACAAGGAACAGTAAGTACCTCGTAGATGGTAAGTGCGCGTTCTCCTTGGCCAAGCTTTCTACAAGCTAGCATGAGCGATGCATATGTTGCTGCCACCCGGAAAAAAAAAATTAATCTTCAGCTCGGACAATAAAAGTGTGTACCTTCATTTGGAGTGTGCACTCCGGCGGCCTTGGTTTCTTCCAGGATCTTAAGCGCTCCTGGCACTGACTCAGCCTTCCTAATAGCTTCATTGATTTGCGCGATATTACGCTGGAAGGAAGAAATATAAGATCGAGCAAGGAGGAAATCTTCTACTACTCACATATTCCGATTTTTGTGCTGCATCCGACAATGCTTGAGCTCGAATTCTCACATCCCTTGGCTTTCTATCGGCCTCTCCAAAGCTCTGCCTGGAATCCAATGCAATCGGCTATGAGAGCATCGAAATACGAACACATTCTGAAAAGAACCTCGCTCTTCTGATCGCCGTCTGGGAAAGCGCGCAATGTCCATCGAAAGAATCGTCAATGCCGTCCCTCCGGAGCAGTCCCGAGCGCGAAGTCGAGCCAATCTGGATGGACACCACAAGCTCTCACGCGCATTTCCTCTCGCATTTCTCGCTTACCGACAGGAGATGCGCCGAGGAAAGAGCTGTCAGCGCCATGGCATTCCTCTTTCGCCCTAAACCCTAGAACAGAGGATCGTGGCGCGTGTTCCACCTCGAAGATCTTTATCCACAGTTCTTCTCTATCCAATATGTAGAAACAATTAGCGGGTTTATTCCACAAGTGGTTTCGTGGTGTAGTTGGTCATCACGTCAGTCTAACACACTGAAGGTCTCCAGTTCAAACCTGGACGAAGCCATATGTTAAATTTTGTTATCTTAATTAAATTGTGTTGACTATTTGACTAGTTTTGACTCATCTTTAATGAAAATTTGGTTACTGTTGACGCTTTTTGACTGTAAGCTGGGCATTTCAGCCTCTCTCTGTCGATAGCAGCGTCTCGTAAGATCCATTCCCCTACCACTGCTGCTGTGCATAGACCGTCGCCGCCAGGAGCAAAGCCATCGCAGAAATTAGCCAGTCCCCAGTCCTCGGCTTTGTAAACACCAGAAACTCATATGCATCGGGCAGTGGAATAGTGATCGCGTTGTAGACGTGAGGAAGCAAGCGCAACGCCGTCATTCCCATGTAGTAAACTAGTGCCAGTGGGTTTGCCTTGATCTGATCCCACCCGGAAACTGCGATCACTTGTGGCAGCAGGAACAAATCCCCCACGAACCCAGGATACTCTTTGAGTTCATCTTGGGTTTGTAGAGTGTCCCGTCCAATGCCACTAGCATCTCACTGCTGCTCGTCGACAAGCTCTGGAAGGCGAGGACCGTGAGAAGGCCGAAAGAATGGACGAGCACAAAGATCTTGGCGGTTCTCACGTCGCTGGGAACGCGGCGTCGATTGCGATCGCGTGGGAACTTGGCGAGTCGGGTGCGGTAGCGCACCACCTTGAAGAACAGCCAGAGCACGAGAAGGAACGCCGCGAGCGAGAGGAACTTGACGAGGTAGAGTACCTTCTGGGTAACCTCCGTGGCTTGCTCGTTGATCGTCGAGAATCGCGGTTTACGGCTAGTGTGTCTTACAAACAAGGCCTCACCTCCGGTGATGAGCGGGATCGAGTATCCAAACGCCTGAAGCCGAGCATCACCAGCGAGATGAAAGGCACGGCCTCGGCGGATCCGGATTTCCTGACGTGGATCAGCTGCAAGATGATGCAAAGCAGCAACAGGCTGAGGGTGATGGCGCTCAAGACGGCTTCAAGCGTCTTCTTGGACAGAACCGATGGGAGCTCCAGTTGCCGGTATTGGTATACGTAGGGCATTGGAAACGTCTCAGCATGGATTGGAGTAAAGAAGCTCGGGTCGGAACTCGGGCTAGTGCTGGTGATCTTGGCGCGGACAGTCGGACTGACGAGCCACTGCGTGTTGTAAGGAGGGTACTGGATCACGACGCTCACGCTACAATCAGGCTGGGAATCGATATCGATCACACCGTTTGCGAGAGTTTTTTCTCTTGAGGCAGCCAACCAGGAACGTAAACTCCTTCGGCTGATGCCTGAGCAACATCGGTCAGTGTGAGCTCCACAGCAACTCGCAGAGTTCTCGCGTCTCGAAGATCAAACTCTTTGCTGGAGACTTCGCCAGAATAATAGGTGAGATCGTCTTCAATGGCAAGAACCTGGATGTCCAAAAACTTTGGAGAAGCTTGGATACTGCTTCTGCTGCTGTTCTTCTGGATGATCAGTGAAGAGAAGGACAAGTCCTGTCCCAGCTGTTGGATTGAGTACGTTCTGCTCGGCTTTTCACCTGATCCAACAGACTTATCTCCAATCTCGCCATCTCTTCTCCTTCTCGAGCTCTCGAGTACGTATAGCTCATCAACTTGGGAATCTTTGATGGCAGCCTGCCCAACTGTGCGACGCGAACAAACTTTGTGGGGCGAAACAAATTACCCCCACCAAAGCTCATCAGTTTTCCAAAGAAGATGTATCTCTGGCTGATGGAGAGAGAGAGTGCCACGAAAATCGACACTCGGACATCGCAGCTGAGTGATGGAGAGCTAGGGTCTCTGTTCCGGCAGCCAAGCATGCAAATCTCGCCAGTAGAAGATTTGTACACTCCTTCAGCATCAAAGACGAATGCATTCCCCAGTCCCGTCCGAGCTCGGGAGAGATCAGGGTTGTCAAGTTTCATCGAAACTGCTCGAAAGGTGGCGCTCACATTTGCTCCCGACGGGGTGTCTATGCAGCGCATGCCCATGATTTGAATGGCAGTGGCATCGAGGAAAAACGGGCCTGAGCTTGAGAGCTGGCTCCACTCATATTGGAAGATGCCCACCAGTTCCACGCAACCTGATTTTCTGTAAACCCGGATGCCCTGTGGGGGCATCTGCTGCATGGCCATGGATGCATCGCATGCCGGCTTGACGAGATTTCCATTGTCAAACTCGTACTTGGTGTCCCCACCGAGCTGAAACGCAAGCACTACAGTGTCAAACGCCCCAGATTTGCTGGTCAGAAAGCCGTTGACTTCCCTAGATTTGAGCGAAAACCTCCGAGGGAAATGGAGCTCCAGGTAGAGATCGCAGATCCTTGCCCCGTTGATGAGAACCGTACATCCGACCATGTAAACACCGCGGTCGTTCTGCTGTGTCTCAAAGTAGATCCCTTCCAGGAGCACCATCAGTGATGAGAAATCCGGGGACGATTCGAAGCTCTCGGATGCACTCGTGAAGTAGCTGATGATCCTTTCGACAGAGATCGCGAGCTGCAAAACCGCGCTGATCTTGACAATGTCTGTCTTGCTCCGGAGACTGACGCGCGTGATCCAGAAGGAGGCGCATTCGCAGTCAAACCAGGAAGCAGCGAGGATTTCGCATTGGGCTCCTGGAACCAGTCGCCCATTTGGACGCTGAGCTCGTCCTGGATAACCTTCTTGAGATCTGATCCATCTTCATCTCCGCCCTGTTGCTGTGAGAATGGCGAGGAGAATGGGCACCTCATTTGGGCTTCATCGTAGCTCGATTTATAGCGCTCTTCTTGGCTGTTTCCCATTGAGCAAATCCACAAGACGAGCATTAGCACTAAACAGCACCTTACCAGCCTGGAGTATCAATCCTAAGCACAGACTAAGATTTTAGCTTTCAGACGAATCTGCCAAAATATTAAAGGTATAACCTTGGTCAACCTTTAATGGTTGCCACCTTTCTCAGCATCCATTAGGGTTCGTCGATCTTCGTCCCCGTCCACGTTGCCATTGCCTGGCATCATCTCGGCCTCAAAATTCGCCCCAGTGCTGGGCAGCTTTGACGACGGTAGCCTCTCATACAACTTGGATCCATATCGCAAGAGCTTGCTTGATCCTTGCCTCAAAACTCTGCCCCACTTGAGCTCATTCCATCTCTGCTGAGCGTACACCATCGCCGCGAGCAGCACCGCCATGACGGGGATGACCACATCCCCGACCCGCGAGTAGAAATCCATCCTCGGGTTTGCGTAAACCAGCGACTCGTCCGCAAAGTATGGATTGAAGAGCGGCCTCGTCAGAGCGTTGTAGACGTGGGGGAGCAATCGCAACGCCGTCATGCCCATGTAGTAAGCTCGTGCCAGTGGCTTCCCTCTGATCTCCCACACCGAGGTTGCAATCACTTGCGGGAGCAAGAACAAATCCTCCACAAGCCCCCCGTACTCCTTGAGCTCCCGCATCCAATCCTGCTCTGGCTTCTGGATCTTGCCGTCCCATCCTACCTGGGAATCCTTGCGCATCATCTCACTGCTCCTCGAGGAGCCCTGGAGAGCGTAGTGGAAGGCGAGCACCGTGAGGAAGCCGAGAGTGTGGACGAGCAGGAAGATCTTGGCCGGTTTCACGTCGCTGGGAACACGGCGTGGCTCGAGCGGGAACTTGGTGGCGAGCCGGATGCGGTAGCGCACCACCTTTTGGCACAGCCGGAGCATGAGAAGGAAGGCGGCGAGAGAGAGGAGCTTGACCAAGTAGAGCACCATCTGGTTGATCCCAGTGTCTTTGATCGCGGAGGATTGTCCGGCCTCGGCGGCCGGATCGTCACGGGAGGTGAGCCTGGCGAACAGTGCCTCGGCTCCTGTGATGAGCGGGATCGAGTAGCCGAATGCCTGGACGCCGAGCATCAGTAGCGAGATGAAAGGCACCGAGTCGGCGGATTTCTTGACGTGAATCAGCTGGAGGACGATGCAAATGAGCATGACGCTCAAGGTGATCGCGCTTAGCACGGCCTCCAGCGTCTTCCTGGAGAGAATCTCGCGGAGCTGGTCCCTGTAGAGGATTGGAAACGACTCGAGATGCATCGGAGGGAAAAAGCTCGGGTCGGAACTCGCGCGAGAACTGGCAATCTTGATGCGCAGCGTGGGATTGACGAGCCACTGCGTGTTGCGAGGAGGGTACTGGATCACGATGGTCGTGTTGCAATCGGGCTGGGAGTCCATAAGAACATCACTTCCAGAGATGTTATTGAGGCAGCCAACAAGATGGATCCGTCCCGTGCGAGGAACGTAGACACCCTCGGCGGATACCTGAGCGACGTTCGTCACTATCACCTCCACCGCAACTCGGATCGTTTCCTCGTCACCTTTGGATAGATCTTTCTCGTCATCGCCAAGTTCTTTCGAGGAGTCATCGCTCTGATGGCTGTTCCAGTCCATGAGAATGATGTCTTCGATCGAGAGAACTTGGATATCTATAGTTTTTGATGAAGCTTGGATGTCCATAGTTCTTGTTGAAAACTGGATGCTGCCGCTTGGATTGGCTGGATTCTCGTTGATGAGCTGAGAAAACACCGCCAAATCCTGCCCCAGCTCCTGCATCGAGTGCTCCTTGCTCGGCCTTGGGAACTTGAGCATCGATTGCTTCACTCGATCGGCCAGGCTCGTCTCCATCTCCTCACTTCTTGCAAGCTTCTCTCCTTCCCGAGCTCTCGAGTAGCTGTAGCTCAACTTCTTTGACACTTCCGATGGCAGGCCTCTCAAGGGTACGAAGAGACCAAAGTTCGTAGGACGATACGCACTTTCGCCACCCAAGCTCGTCATCTTCCCAAACAAGACGTCCCTCTGCGCGATGGAGAGCGAGAGTGGCACGAACATCGACACGCGGACGTCGCAGCTTGGCGATGGCGAGCTTCGATCTTTGTTCCGGCAGCCGAGCATGCAGATCTCGCCAGTGAAAGCACTGTAGACTCCCTCGGCAGCAAAGGCCAGCCCATCACTCAGTCCTTTGCGTTCCAGCGAGAGGCTCTCGTCGTCAACGCTGGGAGTTGCTCGAAAGATGGCGCTCACATTCGCTCCAGACGGGATATCGATGCAGCGGATGTCCAACACTTGCATCCTCGTAGCGTTGAGAGCAAACGGCCCCGAGCTTGAGAGATGGATCCACTGACCAGAAAGGATTTCCATCAGTATCGAGCAGCCTCGATTTCCAGTGTAGACTGTAATGCCCTCCGGCGGCATCTGCTGCATGGATGGATTACACGCGGGCTTGATGAGTCTCCCGTCGTCGAACTCGTACTTGGAGTACGCTCCGAGCTGCGATGCGATGGCTACGTCGTCAAAGATCCCAGATTTGCTTGTCAAGGAGCCGCGGACTTCCCTGGATTCGAGCGAAAGCCTCCGGGGAAAGTGGAGCTCCAGGAAGAGATCGCAGATCCTTGTCCCGTTGAAAACCGTGCATCCCACCATGCAAACACCGCGATCGTTGCGCTGGGTCTCAAAGTAAACACCCTCGAGGAGCACTGTGAGCGATGCAAACTCCGGTGACGACTCGGAGCTCTCGGACGCGGTCGTGAAGTAGCCGATGCTGCGGAAGGCCGAGATGGCGAGCTGCAAAACGGCGCTGATCTTGACCGCGCCCGCCTTGCTCCGGAGATTGACATCCGTGATCCAGAACGAAGAAAGCAGCTGCGGGCGAGTCCCATTGACAGTGAAGCGAGGCACCGGCGAGGATCTGGCCTTGGGTTCCTGGAACCAGTCGCCATTCTGGAAGCTGAGCTCGTTCTGGATGACCCATTTGGGATCCGGGCCCTGATCATCGTCCCCGCCCTGCTGCTGCGAGGAGACCAAGGACGAAGAGAATGGACATTGCTTCTGGGCTTCGTGGATTCGGCTATAGCTCGATCTGTACGAAGGCCATGGCTGAGTCGCTTGGCTCTGTGCCACTGTCGAGCATTTCCATACTAAGAGCACTAGCAGTAAGCCTCTCACCGTGCTTGTGTTCTCCATGATCATCTTCTTCGTCAAGCCAGAGGATCCATAAACCCTATATGAGAAGTATGGACGCGCTTTGGTTGACTGCTACTAGCTCGCTCACACTAGGCATGTGCTCATGAATGAATGCTGGTTTGTTTGTTTTCCACAGGCGCTCATGATCTTGTTTGACGAAAAGAGACAATGTGGGTCATTGAATCCAAAGAGAAATACGTGCCTAGTCCACTTTTGTTTTAACGCAGAAAAGTTCCTGCAAGATCTATGTTAGTTGTTTGTTTGTTTGAGATGGAGGTATAGCTCACTGGTAGAGCAATTGGCTGCAGTTCAATGGGTCACTAGTTCAAATCTGGTTGCCTCCTTGTCTTTCAAGATCTCCAGAGTTCCAATGAGGCAACTGTGATCTTTGTTCTTTCTAGTTTTGGCCAAGACTCATTGGAACTGTGATCTTTGTTCTTTCTAGTTTTGGCCAAGAGAGCACCCAAGTTACTCCAGTGTTAGTTTTGGCCAAGAGAGCACCCAAGTTACTCCAGTGTTCCAATACTGAGGCAAATGTGATCTTGTTTGGTTTTGGATTCTCTTTCAAGTTCTTTCAAGATCACCCAGGATTGATTTTTCTAGTTTTGGATGAGAGAGGGGGATCTGTTTTGAGTACTTTCAATATCACCAGTGTTGGCAAATGTGATCTTGATTAATTTTTCTAGTTTTGGATGAGAGAAGGGGATGTGATCCATCTGTTTTAAGTTCTTTCAAGATCACCAAGTTTACTCGAGGAAAATATGATGAGAGAGAGAGAGAGAGAGAGATGTGATCTTTTATGGATTGAGTGCACAGATTTTGTAGTTGAGAGCAGCAGCAAAGACCACCCACAGGAGATACACCTTCATCGCGTTTGCAGCTGCGGCACTGGATTTCCCAAATGCCCAAACGCAAATGCCCACGAGCAGAACCAAGATGGATATGTCCAGGAACGCAAGCGCCGGATTGCGCAGCCCAAAGAATGCGACTTGCCACAGGAGATTGAACCCCAGCTGAACGCCAAAGATCGTGAGCGCCGATCGCTGTTCTTCGAATCCCCCGTTCCTCCACACTAGCCAGGCCGCGGCGCCCATGAGAGGATAGAGGAGGCTCCACGCAAATCCAATCACTGGGGCCGGAGGCGTCCACGACGGTTTCTTGAGCTGGAAGTACCACTCATCCGGCCTGTTGAATGCTGCCACCAGTGATCCCGCGGCTAGAGGGACGCCCATTGCCACCAGCAGAGACTTGTAGCCTGCGTCTTTAGCTTCTTTGGGACTCGCATCGTTGGAATCGAAGTCCCCTGCGGCCGATGACGCGGACGAAGAGGCCCGGGGACGAATCGATCGAAGAACTACTGACCTTGACCGCGGTTTTTGAGGCGGAGGCTTTGAGCTGGACAGTCGCGGCGCTGGTGAATCGAGCAGTAGGAGCCGGAGACTCATCTCAGCGAGCACGATCAAACAGAGATTCGGAGCAGGGAAGGAAACAAAACCACAATTGCAGCAAGCAAACAAAGATTCGATCCAGATGTTCTCAAAGAATTGATTACAGAGAGCTTGTGCTTCCGCGTGGATGCTACTTGTCGAGCTGACAAGCAGGGGGGGCATTGCGAGAATCGAACTCGCGACCTCTCGCACCCGAAGCGAGAATCATACCACTAGACCAAATGCCCATTAGTCGTAGATTCTTACTAAGCAAATCTACTTTTAACTTTTTTCCTATAAAGAACTAGGGATTTTGTTGGCTGTTTGGTAGCGGATTGGGTGGCTCTGATCCCGCGGCGGCGAGGTCCGTGAGAGCTCGCAGTGATCGCAGTGAGTTCTAGGTATTCTGCGCAATGCCCGGGATCACGTCTTGCGCAGGGGGATCATCGCTTTGGCGTGGCGCTCGCGTGCCAAACTGGCAGCATTTGTCTTGAGACAAATGCTTGCTCCTTGCCAAGTAAGAAGAAATGGATGAGTTTCGTTGCATTCTTCTTTGGTTTCTTCTTTAGTTCCGGATTGCATTGGGTGAAGATGGATTGAGAGAAAGGTGTGATGAAACTAGCTGTGGTTCTATTGCTTTCGTGCCTCACCGCTGCTGTTGGACGAGGTAAGAACCTTTAGTTTTTTTTGTGACTTTCGTAAAAACTACTTCTCGCAGAGTTTGTCGTTGGAGATAACTTGAGTTTTCGGTACTACAATCGGACGCTCGCAAAGATCATGGTCCGCTATGCATCAGCGGTAGGCACTTGGATTGAAATCCTTCTCGAGTGCTTTTTTTAACTTTTTTTTTCTCGTCTTCTTTCCTCTAAGGTGTATCTAGATGATTCAGCCTCCTTGCTGAAGTGGAATTGCTCGCGTTGCAACGGTGTGATAAAGGTAAGTCTATCGCTTCTACAGTGTTTCCAGTCGATTGATCGGATCTCCAGGATTTTCATGTCACAGCTCTTGTCGTGGATGTTCGACATTGTCTACAGGCAAGTAAGATAGAGTTTTAAAAACATCTCTAGATTTTTCTTTTCTTTTTTCCTCAGGCATTTGTTGGTGTATCCGAGAGTCTACATGCTATTGTGATTGCCTTCCGAGGAACTCAAGAAAACAGGTAAAATCTTCTCTGTCTTTTTCGTATAATAAATGTCTAGTTGTGTAGCATGGCAAACTGGATGGAGGATTTGTATTTCAAGGAGCTCGATTTAAACTATCCCGGAACTAAGGATGCCAGGGTTTGATATACTTGGATGTTTGAATCTCTGACTCCTGGAAAATCCTTTGTGAAGGTCCACCATGGTTTCTACTCGGCTTATCACAACACCAGTATGCGAGCAAGCATAATGGCAGCTATAAGTTACATAGAGCAAACGCGGCAGGGGCTGAAGTACATGGTGACGGGCCACTCCATGGGAGGAGCTCTTGCCTCGTTTTGCGCACTCGATCTCATTGTGAGTCCCTCGTCTCTATCATTTTTTTCTAGAGAGATCTCACCAAGAACGCAGGTAAATTACAAAGTTTCCACAGACGATGTAGAGATAGTCACGTTTGGACAGCCACGCCTCGGCAACACTGTCTTCGCAAAGTTTTTCAGCAAGCACTTGCCAAGAGCGATACGAATGACTCACGGTCACGATATGGTTCCGCACCTCCCTCCATATCTCTCCTTCCTCGGAGCTCGAAGCTACCATCACTTCGCAAGAGAGGTACTTCCCAAGTTCTTCCCAAAAGCTTCGTGGATCTTCTGCTGGGTGCTCGTTTTCTCAGGTGTGGATCACATCTCTGTCGATAGGAATTCTCACCTTCGAGTATGAGCGAGTTTGTGACAGCTCTGGCGAAGATCCAACTTGTAGCAGGCAAAAACTTCTCTTTGATTTTGTAACGCTCGATCCAATTCATTGTTCTATCTTCACAGGTCCGTGTCTGGCAATAGTATCGAGGACCATTTCATCTACTTGGGAGTTTATCTTGGCTCCGGAGACACGTAGTTTTCTTCTCCGAGAAAAGAAAATAGAGGAGCCAAGCGAGCGAAAAAAAGCATATCCAGAAATTCAAATTTATTCTTACCACTCAAAAGCTAGGGTTCTTGGTGGAGCTGCTGCGCTATGGCGACAGCGCTGGGCGCTCCGGCTGGTGTCACCGCTCCATCCACCAGCAAAGGAAGGCCACCGCCCAAATTCTGCCTTGCATCCTCTCTCGGGGTAAGTCCGCGGCACTCTACCAGGGAAGTGGAGCCCGATCTCAAGCTCCACACCTCGAAATTCGCGGCTGCCAGTGCCAGCTCCAAGTCTGGCATCTTCTACGCCCAGGCCGCCAAGGAATTCCTTAGGGTTTTAGACAGCAGCGAGGATTTCGAGCTCGCGAGGAGGCGGCTGTGTGAATTCGGGGGCTACCTGGTGCCATCGGTGGTGGGAAGGGTGCTCCAGCAGCTGGACGATCTGGACAAGGCGATCAAGTTTTTCGATTGGTGCACGGGGCAGCCAGGATACAAGCACTCGAAATTCACTTGCAATTGCCTCCTCAGCGCGTTCGTGAGGAAGAAGAAGGCACAGGAGGCTTACGACCTCTTCAAGAATCACCTTTGTGGATTGTGTTCTCCGGACAGCATCACGTATAGCACCTTGATCAATGGGTTTTGCAAGGCCCGGGATTTCCAGCAGGCTTACAGGCTTTTGGATGAGATGGAGAAGAGAGGGATCGTTCCACACAATGCGGTCTATAACACGATCATCAAGGGACTCTGTGACAATGGAAGGGTCGACAGTGCGCTCGTCCACTACAGGGATATGCAACGCCACTGCGCTCCCTCCGTCATCACTTACACCATTCTCGTCGACGCCTTGTGTAAGTCTGCCAGGATAAGCGATGCCTCGCTCATTCTCGAGGATATGATCGAGGCTGGCTGTGCTCCCAACGTCGTAACTTACAACACGCTCATCAACGGGTTTTGCAAGCTCGGCAACATGGACGAGGCGGTCGTGCTCTTCAACCAGATGCTGGAGAACTCGTGCTCGCCGGACGTTTTTACGTACAACATTCTCATCGACGGGTATTGCAAGCAAGAGAGACCGCAAGACGGTGCCAAGCTCTTGCAAGAGATGGTCAAGTATGGCTGCGAGCCAAACTTCATTACTTACAACACACTCATGGACAGCCTCGTCAAGTCTGGGAAGTATATTGACGCTTTCAATCTGGCACAGATGATGCTTCGGAGGGACTGTAAACCGAGCCACTTCACTTTCAATTTGATGATCGATATGTTCTGCAAAGTCGGCCAACTCGACCTCGCCTACGAGCTCTTCCAGCTTATGACCGATCGTGGCTGTCTCCCGGATATATACACGTACAACATTATGATCTCCGGGGCCTGCAGGGCAAACAGGATTGACGATGCTCGGCAGCTTCTAGAGCGCATGACCGAAGCAGGCTGTCCTCCCGACGTGGTGACTTACAACTCGATCGTCTCTGGCTTGTGCAAAGCTTCCCAAGTCGACGAGGCATACGAGGTGTACGAGGTTCTTAGAAACGGGGGCTACTTCTTGGACGTCGTAACGTGCAGCACCCTCATTGACGGACTTTGCAAGTCGAGAAGACTGGATGATGCCGAGAAGCTACTCAGGGAGATGGAAAGAAATGGGAGTGCTCCAGATGTGGTGGCTTACACCATCCTCATCCACGGCTTTTGCAAGGCAGACCAGCTGGACAAGTCACTGGCGTTCTTCTCGGAAATGCTTGACAAGGGATGCGTGCCCACGGTGATAACGTACAGCATTGTCATAGACAAGCTCTGCAAGTCTGCTCGCGTGAGGGACGGCTGCATGCTGCTGAAGACCATGCTGGAAAGGGGCGTGACGCCAGACGCTATAGTTTACACCAGCGTGATCGATGGACTATGCAAGTCCGATTCCTACGACGAGGCTTACGAGCTCTACAAGTTGATGAAGCAAACAGGCTGCGCTCCTACGGTGGTTACGTATAATGTGCTCGTCGACAAGCTCTGCAAGGTTGGCAGGCTGGACGAAGCAATACATTTGCTAGAAGTCATGGAAAGTGACGGATGCCTGCCAGACACGGTCACCTACAACTCAGTTTTCGATGGATTTTGGAAGTCAGCGGAGCATGACAAAGCCTTCCGGCTTTTCCAGGCGATGAAGTCACGGGGATGCTCTCCGACACCATTCATGTACAGCTTACTCTTGACAAAGCTTGTCGCCGAAGAAAAGATGGACCAGGCGATGGAGATTTGGGAGGAGGCACTTGAGGCTGGAGCCGATGTGGATCCCGAGATTATCCGAACGTTACAGCAAAACAAGCGGTGAAAACAGGTAAGCAACACGTTTTTCTTCTGTCTTTGACTCGTTTCCTCCGCAGACCAGAAGGGAAGCGTTCGTTTGTTGACCGGCAGGGACGAACAGTGGCAGATCATAAAAAAACTATTGCACCGCAAGTTCCATGAACTGTCGCGTGGAGGTATTGTTTGTGTCTAACGCTACTTGGTTGCGTTTTATAATAGCTTACAATCCTCGACACGCAGGTGGAATCCCTATTGGACCCCGTCTCTGTACTGGCCTACATAAGGATACCTTCGTCTCATTCGGTTCTACTGGCAGCGGCGGCTGTGTCGAGCAAGAGGAAGGGCTTCAAAAGAGTAGAGAGTAGAGGGCAAGCAATCGGCTTCTCAAGTAGTTCATGCTAGCGAAGAAGCTCACAGCGTGTTTCTCCAAGATGGGGGAGTCTCAGCCAGTTCCAAGGATCAGGCGACGCAACAAGCAGCCGCAGATTAGGCTGCTCGGGTTCTATGTGATCTCAGCTCAGGAGCTCAGAAGAGTCCGCAAAGACATGAACTGCTTCGTCGTGGCCTACGTCTCCGCGGACAAGAAAGTGAAGACAGAGACCGATTTCGAGGGGATAACGGAGCCGACATGGCAGGAGAAGCTGAGCTTAGAGGTGGAAGAGGCGGCTTTCAAGGAGGATAGCAACTCGCAGCTCACGTTTGATATCTTCTGCCCGGGGTTTCTGCGGGACAAGCTCGTGGGGACTGTGAGAATCTCGCTGGTGGACGCCGTCAAGCCTTCCAACCAGCCGTATCCGATCAGCTCCTACCTGGTTTTCACTCCGGACGGCGACTCGCAAGGCATGCTCAACGTCTGCGTTGCTCCCGGCGGTGTGTTTCCGAAACGCCTGGATTTCTTGAGCTTCAAGAGAGTGGAGAGCATTCACGGCACTCAGCTGGAGGCGGTTCCTTCTTTCAAGAAGTTCGAGGCCGAAGAAACCGAAGAAGAATCGGGAGAACGAGTATCATTTCCAGGAGGGATAGTAGCAAGTCTTCCAGGAGGACTCTCGGATAGTGGTAAATCAGTAATAAATTCTTTGTGGCGGCTGGATGGATGGGTGATTTGATTTGGATTTTGCTATTGACTCTAACAAGATTCTTTGGCTCACAGCAATAAGTAATGCAAAGCTATAAAAAAAAGGCCATTTTTTTCGGGAAACGAATTCCAAACAAGACTATTTCTCTTTGATTTTTGTTTTTTTCATCCTGGAATGATCACGTCTAACCGTTAGACGTGATGCTCCTCTTCCAAGGAAGAAGAAGAACTGGCCGCGGTGGTGCTAGTGCTACACGAAGAAGATTCCGCCATGGAAGTGCTAGTACTGCTGCTAGAACTCGTGTGATCCGGCGATGGCGCGACGATCTCCTCCGTGTGATCCGGCGGTGGCGAGAGGATCTCCTCCGGCTTGAGCGAAGAAGCCATGACGCGAAGATCTTCGCCGCGCTTGAAGGATATGGAGTCGAATCTCTCCGGGAATCTCCCGCCGGGGGGGATGCACACGTTGAGAATCCCCTGCGGGCACCCCCCGGGCCGGAAGACGAGATAGGAGGCCACCGGGAATCTATTCACGATGCTGCGCATATTCCTCTCCCCCCTCACGGCGTCGCACACCAGGATCCTGACCGTCCCCACCAGCTTGTCGCGGAGGGATCCACGGCTGAAAATGTCGATCGTGAGCTGCGTGTGGGTGTCGTCCTCGTCGCCCACCAACACGCGCTCGTCCACCTCGAGCACGAGCTTGGCGTCCCAGGTGGGATTGGTGCCGCCCTCGCAGTCGATCCGGGTGCTCACCTTGCGATCGGGATAGATGGACGCCACCGCGTAGCTGCGCATCCGGCCGAATTTCGTGGCGCTCTTGAGATCCTGCGCGGAGATGATGCAGAACTCGAGCGCCCTCGTCCTGGGCTGCTTGGATTTCCTGTTGTTGCTCTTCTGCTGCTTTTCCTTGCCTGGGGAGACGCGATCCTTGGAGCTGGAGATGGAGAGACTCGACGAGCTCTTTGCGATGAGCTTCATGATGATCGGAGTGGAAAAGGGAGAGAGCCCTTGCAAAACGTCCAAAGGAATGCCGCCTTTTTGGGACGTTGGAGAATGAATGCTACGAGGAAAGGAAACGACGACTCCGGAGCGAATTTGGTACTGCGAGATCAGAGCTTCTGCAGGCGGCGATCAGACACTCGCAACAACCATCCCAGCGGAATTGATCATCGACCGATTCATCCAAAGGCAAAAGCAACGAGAGAAAAAAGAGAAAAGGATCTGGACTGGAGAACGAAATGGAATATGTGCGATGTTT
The DNA here is from genome assembly GCF_000143415.4 of Selaginella moellendorffii. Taxonomy (NCBI): domain Eukaryota; kingdom Viridiplantae; phylum Streptophyta; class Lycopodiopsida; order Selaginellales; family Selaginellaceae; genus Selaginella; species Selaginella moellendorffii. Next base: position 64,447 of record NW_003314395.1, on the reverse strand, counting down.
TTAAAGAGTATCTGTAGCCATTGGATAGTCTATAATCTAGCGGCGGGAATAAAATTGTCTCCAGTATTAGTGTTTGTTAGAAACCACTCAATAGCGCGTAATGACATGTGGCTGCAAAATAAAATATAAAGAATTATTTTGATTGACTATAAGTGGCTAAAGGAGTGAATTATGCAATAACCTTTCAATTGTATGGCTAGAATGTTCACAAAAGTTATGCTGTAATGTATGCTTATATCTCAAAATTTAACCATTTCACAATACAATCTAATCGACGAAGGGAAAAGTGTACACGGGCAGGACAAACATATACGAAAAGGTATATTCACAGAATTTTCGACAAAAGATAGTGCGATTTGATTTTGCGATTGACTCTAACAAGATTCTTTGGCTCAAAACATCAAAGCTATTAAAAAAAAGGCCACCTTTTTTTTCGGGAAACAAATTCCAAACACTCTTTAAAATTTTGTTTCTTTCTCCCTGGAATGATCTCGTTAGACGTGATGCTCCTCTTCCAAGGAAGAAGAAGAATTGGCCGCGGTGGTGCTAGTGCTACACGAAGAAGATTCCGCCATGGAAGTACTAGTACTGCTGCTAGAACTCGTGTGATCCAGCGATGGCGCGCAGATCTCCTCCGTATCCTTAACAGTTAAATTCCCCAGTCAACTTGTTGCTTCAATTCACCTTCTGATCCTTGCTTCCATTCACAGATTGACTCTCCAACCTGGATTACAAACCAGTAACGTTGGTAACGTGAAATTGAGAGAGTCTAAAAACCTGAATTACGTGAATACACCACAGTAACCAACGGAGCGGCATGCATCTCGTGGGAAGTTCAATGCTATTAATCTCCAAGCGAGACCAAGTTTTTCCCATGAGCTGCAATGGCCTCCGTCTCCCTAATCCGCATTCACAATGTCACACCCGCATCTCCAACTCCACAGCCCTGCTGGAAATCCCTTTCGAACGTCGATCTCCTAGCAAGCTCCTCGTTCTATTCCAGTTTCGTGCACTACTACTTGCCACCACAAGCTCCACAACCATTTGAAGCCACCGTTGCCAAGCTCAAGCGCTCCCTAGCGCTCACCCTCACTCACTACTTTGTGTTTGCAGGGAGAGTTCAAGCTGGTACCGATGGCTCCCCCCAAAGTCAACTGCAACGACGCGGGCATTCCGCTCCGGGTGGCCTCCACCGATGCCAGGTTTGATGACTGGCAGAGCTTGGACGATTGCTCCATCGAGCAGCAACTCAACACCCAGGACAGGTTTTGCGACAACTCGCCCACGCTGCAAATCCAGGTGTGAAGTATAGGAAGAACTACTCTGATCGATGTTTATATGTAGATTACGCGTTTTGGCTGTGGTGGCATTACTCTAGGCGGTGCGTTGTGTGAGACTGTAGCAGACGGCTACTCCGTGTCCGAATTCTTCCATGCCTGGTCGCGGATCCACCGGGGATTGGCAATCACCCCACCGCTGTTCCATGCGGAGCTGTTCCAAGCCCGCAACCCACCAAGGGTGACCATTCCAATGCGGGACTATGTCGCCGCCGAGAAGCTCGGCTACCAGATCGTCGACGCGGCTTCCACTTATCGCAAGAAGACCATCACCGTCAGCTCATCGGGCATGGACGCGCTCGTCCACGAGGTCGAGGCTGGCCCGTTTGGCTTCGGCCGGGCCAGCAGCTTCGTGGCTCTCTCGGCTCTTATCTGGAAGTCCATCACCGAGGCTCGCGAGCTGCCCAACGATGCCACCACGCGGTACATGTACCCGGTGTCTTGCAGGGGCAACAAGCGATTTAAGGACCCTCCGGTCCCGATGAGCTACTTTGGAAATGCCATCCACTTGGCGACCCTCCCGGCCAGGGCCGGCGATATCAAGTCCCACCACATCTCGTTCGCCGCAAAGCTCATCCACAACGACATTGCCAAGATCAGTGGCGAATACATCCAATCAGCTGTCGACTGGATGGAAATCCAGCGCCGGAAAGGCCTTGAGTTTGCGTTTAACGTGGACTACTATGCCGGCAGGGATGTGAACTGCACCACCATGCACACGTTTCCCATCTTCAAAACCGATTTTGGTTGGGGGCAACAGGTTCACTACACGCTTGTCCCCGAGGTATGGTTTGGAGACGGCACTGCTTTCGTCCTGCCCACTGCTAAAGGAGGGCGGGAGCGAAAGGTGGCGCTCTGCATGCCCAGCGGTGTGATGGAGAGGTTCTTGGGCAACATGCTGGTGACAAAATTTACCAGTTGCGGTAGCAACAGCAGCAGCACTGGTGCAAGCCCAGGCCAGAGGTTTGGAGCATTCTTTTGATTGTTTGGTTTGTCATTAACTATGTCCGTGAAACAATTGTGCTTTGCTCAGTAATTTGATCCAGGTTGAAGCTTCCACCCAAGACTCACATGCAAGCGAAGAAGGACTGGATGAATTCAGCACTAATGAATTGATCGATAGTGTGGTGCTGATTTATACCCTCTTGAACTCAAAGTTGTGAACAATAAGTTGTTTCTGGTATTGGTACATACACCATATAGATGATATTGTCTCTAGATGAGACAATAAAGATTGTTTTGATGGATTTGGAGATAATAATGATGGTATGCATGAGCTCAAGAGAATACTTTTAATGCCTTGAATTAATGACCTATTATCACTTCACATACAATTGCTTCAATTGCTTACAAAATGTTAAAAGATAAAAATGGCAACACACAAGTGCTATAGAGTGATGGTGGAATGATATATTTGACATTGACACTATCATTGATATGACAATCATCATATACTTGTCTCCTTGGGACATGGTAAGCCACAAGCATTGGAAGGATAGTGGGGAATGGGAGTGTTGAGGGCAGTCGAGGTTAAACCTTGGCTGCCCGGCTCCACAGCCCCTATTGGAGTTCCAGCACATGCACAGGCTACCCCACATTAAGCTTAGGAGTGTATGGAATTGTGAATTGCCAATAAATTTCTAAGTAGCAAAATTAAAGGACATATACTCAACTTTCCATTAGAGTGGAGCACTTTAATATGTAAATCAAGTTGATTCTCCACTTTATGCTTATAAGCTTTAAATGTTGGCAGAGCTTCACCTTTAGTAGCTAAGAACCACATAACTCGTAACATTGTTTATGAATCTAATAAAATACTTCTTTCTATTGGTCATGATTTGAAATGGACCACACAAGTCCGAGTGCCTCCACTAAAAAGGATTTGTCATAAGAATGCTCCCACCAGAGTTGAATGTGTGGCAATGCTGCTTGCTTATTATATGTGATTTGCAGGCTAAGCCATCAATCACATGGTGCCACTTGTTGTATTGATTGATGTTGCCATCCTTCGATTGGCACTTTCTCATTCTAGATACCATGGGCCAAAATCCCTATCTCATAAACTAGAACTATGTATTTCTAAGCAAAGAAATTTGTTCTATAGAATTATTCCATTTCTCTGGAGAATGAATGTCCTAATGTCTTAATGGGCTGTGGCTCACCCGTTAACTTGATCCAACTGTTGGCAGCTGTCGGATTGAGTCACATTCTTTGCGAGAACGTGGCTGACAACTGCCAGGTTCTCCAGAACCTAGCTGCCAGCTGCTAAGTTCTAGAGAACCAGGTTACCAATTGCCAATTCTGGAGAACGCTCTCATCCTCCAATAATGTTATTCCACGTGTTTGTTAACAGTCTCACCACAGCCCGTTAAGGCTGTTCCCGGGCACGGCCTTGCTCGTTCCCTCCAGCACACACTCGCCGAGCTAACGCCCAGCTTGCCTGTTCTGGGCGGGAACATGCTCGCCCTACCTGGGAACTGCCTCTTAAGGCACTATTCATGAAAAGTTTTAAGCTATATCTCTAATATCATGTGAAGAGAATTAGCCTAGTCTTATGAAGAAAGAAAGATCTCTTGGGAAAATAACAAAGAAAATTAACAACCCTAAATTAGAGGAATGTGGCTCAAAGCGGCTACATGGTTCTAATAAACCATTTGTAATAATGCTTGCTGAAAGAAGAGGACCATTGGAGGTGGAGAAGAAATTGTAAGATCATTTTGAGTGAGAAACAAACTTACTGTAAACCATTATCTAGAAATCTACTGCAAAGTTAAGCATATTTTCTTATTTTGTAGGCAAGGACAAAATTATGGAGAAGAGCCAAGAATCACTCAGTGATCAGTATCTTCCCAGAATTAAAAGATTGATTAAATTTATTTCTTAAAGAAAGGAAATTAAAAAGCATAAACTATACAAATAAAATATCTAAGATTAAGACATACATTGCTTTTAGTTTTGATTACTGACCACTGAAAAAGAAACCACAAGGGATCAGGGCATCACAAATACCTTATCTTCAAAGTTCCAGGACTTCAATGTGTGGACAGCAGACATTTCAACAACATAAATACGACACAACCTGTATCTATCCTGTATTTCTATGACGTACCAGTCTTGGACCCGCTTTACAACGTATACATACAGCCAAGAGGTTGTCACAATAACGCCTTAGCTCTGCCTAAACTGATCAAACTGATCATGCGTGTTTGACAAAATGCAAGGCCAGATCAACCAGCAATATAAAAGGCAGAGGCGAGGGATCTCCTCCTTCGTGATAGATCTCTCGAGTCGCGCCGGCTGGAGGAGCCGATGGATCCAAGGCCTCTAGCTGTGCTGTTTCTGGTCCTGTGGCTTTGCATTTGCAGCAATGCAGATTCCTCCCAGGACATGCAAGATGTGCTGAGCAGATACAGCTTTCCAAAGGGATTTGTGTTTGGCGCTGCATCAGCTTCTTATCAGGTGGCGAGAGATCGGCACTCCGCTCTATACTAACGCCGCTGCGCTGGCCTGATCCAGGTTGAAGGCGCAACCAAGGAAGATGGAAGGAAGCCCAGCAACTGGGACGTTTTTTCACAGATCCCTGGTACAATCTGCCAAATTCCTCGCGAGAAAAGTCACAGTTGTTTTCTTGGTCCAGGCAAGATCGCAGATGGCAGCACAGCAGATCCCGCGATTGATCAGTATCATCGCTACAAGGTTGAGTTTTCGCTTGATTCACTGCTCGTCATCTTATCGCTTGAATCCATCGATCTGAAAGTCGGAGAATGCTTGCAGGAGGACTTCTCGATACTGGATCGCCTTGGCGCGGATGCGTACAGGCTGTCGATTGATTGGCCTCGCATGTTTCCCGGTATGAGATCGTTTTGCTGTCTAGCTAGCTCGAGATGAGCTACCACGTTTTCCTTGCTTGTACTGCAGATGGCACTGGCAGTGTTAATCCAAAGGCAATCAGTCATTACAACGATGTCATCGATACACTCCTTGCCAAAGGTTTGCATGGCACGACCGCTTGCACGTATTTTGAAGTGCTTGCTTCGCGGATCCAGGCTTGAAGCCATACGTGACGCTCTTCCACTGGGACCTCCCCTATGCTCTGGAGAAATCCTATGGAGGATTCTTGAGCTCCAAGATCGTGTAAGTTAGTAAATCCAACCATGAGCTCTTGCAAAACATACCGTGACACGCCAGGGACGACTTTGGAGTTTTCGTGGAGGCTTGCTTCAAAGCATTCGGGGACAGAGTGAAGAACTGGATCACGCTCAACGAGCCCCACATCTTCGCAGTCATTGGCTACAACATTGGCGTGTTTGCGCCGGGAAGATGCTCGCCCGAGATCGGAAACTGCACGGGAGGAGACTCGTCCATGGAGCCATACGTCGTAGGCCACCATTTACTCCTCGCCCATGCGAAAGCGATCGAGATCTACACCAAAAGATACAAGGTACACCAGAAAAATTAAAAAGTCTTAAAGATTACCTCAACTTGACGAAAACAATCGCAGGCTAGTCAGAAAGGGGTGATTGGTATCACGCTTGACACATTGTGGTACGAACCTGTTTCAAACTCCAAGCAAGACAAAGCTGCCGCCGAAAGAGCTCAGCAGTTCAATCTCGGATGGTAAGAACCTTGATCTCTACAAACTTTACGAAAAAACTTTACTTTGTTCGCGTCCAGGATGCTTCATCCCGTCACGTATGGGGAGTATCCACCAGCGTTGGTCGCAAACGTTGGAAGCAGGCTGCCAAAATTCACAGCCGAGGAGAAGAAATGGCTCCAAGGCACCTCTGATTTCATTGGCATCAATCACTACTTCAGCCTCTACGTGAAAGACAATCCAAACCGTACCTTTGTCCAGGGAAACCTCCTCAATCAGCGCCAAGCCATCTACCACCCGGCTTACTACAAGGACGTCGACTTTGCGTTCCTAGGTGGGCCTAGAAATGGATTCCTCTCATTCCAGCTCTCTCGTTCGTCTTCTCGCAGACAAGAAGAAGGGCGTGTTGATCGGGAGGAATATCAATGGCTTCTACGTCGTACCGTACGGGATCAGGAGGCTGATGAATTACATCAAGGATAAGTACCGCAATCCAATAATCTATATCACTGAAAATGGTACGTACCTGGTGAGCTGATGCAGTAGAAGCAAGCTTGTTTCTCTTCATTCACAGGGATCAGTGATACTACCAACAGTTCCAGTCCGTTGGCTCAACAGCTGGATGATCAGCCCAGGATTAACTATTACAAGACGTACCTGTCAAATCTTGCAGCATCAATAAGGTGAGACTCTGAACTAAAAAGATGCGAAGCTTACCTTCCAACTTTTTGTTGGCAGAGATGGCTGTAGAGTCCAAGCTTACTTCCTGTGGAGTTTTCTGGACAGCTGGGAATGGGGCTCGGGTTATAATGTGCGCTTTGGGATCATCCATGTTGAGCTAGATAACAGCCTGAAGCGGATCCCAAAGAAATCAGCAAAGTGGTACGCAAAGTTTCTGAAAAAGAAGCACTGAGGAGGCAGCTGACAAGATGCAAAATAATTCACGATTTCATGAACAATAAGTCCCTCCACAAAATAATTCTTAACAACCGTAGTATTGGCGTATAGGTAAGCTCAGAGCTACAATCCACCATTGTGTACTGCAAAGCCAAAGTTTAAGTCCAGGAGGAATGATATTCGTCAGCACATTGGTGCTTTTGCTCTTCACTGTACCTTAATATAGCTCAGATCTGGTCCCCCGGACAAGCAATGAAGAAACGAGAGTAAATTTCCCGTCATGCCACAACGCACTGGTGCTTAAGCCACGCACTCACAGAGCGCAGTACTCTCAGCTCTCCTCCAAGGATAGCCTCAGCCATTTCTACGCAGAGTAAAGTGGTGCTTTCTGCCGGTGCTTGCGACCTGCAGCTCTGCAAGGCCTGAAAGGAAGCACTAAAAGTCAGTTACACTGCAAAACAATAAGAGCACCAGACCAGGATAGCCTCAAAATGCTGCTGAATTCGAGTCTCCACGCAAGTTAATATTAGCGCAAGAGCGTCAGTTTCCTTGAGTCCATCTTGTTTCTTATCACAGCTGAGTAGAGCTGCAGACACATTAACAGATTCAGGACGAGTGTTGTGACAACAGCTTGAGTACCTTCGCTTGACGTAGCACATACTACCCGTGCCATTGTAAAAAGAGGCCCAGGGAGTTCCCTTCCATTACCTGCTGAGTCACAAACTTCCCTGTAGCAGTCTCAACTCAGGACAAGTTAAAAGTTGAAAGCCTTACCTCAATGTGAAGCTCATGCCACCACTATCAGAGCCATCAGGGTTCGTCAATGTCAGCATCTCATGAGCATGCAGGTACTGCAATTTTTCTTTCCGAAGGCTGTCCCTTCGAGAGATGCCAAGCCATAGTTGTACCTGTTTACGAGCCAAAATAAGTGAGGCTGTAAACTCAACAACGCTAACCTTGTCCCACGGATTGTATGGTACAGTAAATCCAAAGTCCAGTGCAAGGGATGCGTTGCATAATGGTCCAAAACTTATGGTTACCTGACCAACTCTTCAATCAGCTTTAGAAAGGAAAGCCAGCCGATACTTACTTGCTCACCGGCAGCATAGTTTTTATCTGCGAAGAGCTGAGCACAAAACAAGGCGATGTCGAGACAGTCGGAATAAACTTTCACTTCTTCTACCTCGGTAGAGCCATTATCAGTGTCATATGTAAGCATCGCGTTCGAGCTCCAGTCGTGATTCATAAAATCAGCAAAGGGAACCTGTAAGAGCATAGACTCAGACAAGTTAAATACAAAGGCCAAGGTGTTACCATTGCTAGCTTCTCAAGGCCATCAATGCGCCATGCGCGCGAGCACACTGTAGCTTGATTAGGAACACGGGAAAATGACATGATATAGGATATATTTCACCTGTTACATAAGCATGCTTGAAACTTGCATACGACACAGGACCTCCAAATACATGCTCATACCGTTGAAAGATCTACAGTACCTGCAGTCACATATGTAAGCTACTTGCAGGAAAATCAGACTAACCGGCTGCATTTCATTGAACTCCTCTCTGATTGCTGCTCTTCTGCTCATAGTTTCATAGCTCAAAGAACTCTCCTGTATCATTGCGAGCTCTTCTTTTCTCCAAAACGCCTGCACCGCAAAATCTGAGAAACCGAGAATTAATATAGTGGGAACTCACCGTGCTGTGGATCGTGCCCCACCTTGGCAAGCAAGAAATGTAAGGAGCCCATATGGAAGCCTGGAAAGGACACTAGTCAGTAAAAAAAGTTCACATAGATTTTATCTACCTCTCCTGCTCGTTTCTCGAAAAGAAGCAAAAGAGCTAACTGCGCCCATTCACTCACTCCACTTGAAAGCAGCTGCTGGAATTCCAGAGGCAATCTATCTGCAGTCATCATCTGGGAACGAAAACGCTGTTGCTCACAAAATTAAAGAAACACACGAGCATCATACCGTGTCGCGAGAAACTCTGAGAATGCACTCGCCAGCCTTGATATCTCGCACGGCAAACAATCCCCTGGGCCAAGAGAAGGCTAAGTACTAAACAAACCAATCTCAAGCTATACCTTTTATCAGGGCCTGTCTTGAGCAACGAGCATGCGTCGTGCTCACCGCGTATCTTAAGCCACGAGACGAGCTCTAGCTCCTTGTCATCGAAATTCTGGCAAGAAAACTCTCAAAGCCCACGAAATATTTTGCCTGGTTACAAACCTCGGGAGAAGAATCAGCGCCGACACCGATCTCGCTCACGAGCCGCTGGTGCCGCCGTCTCCTCGTCCACGGCAATGCCATCATCCCTTTCATCCTCGCTTGCAAATCTTGTGGTGCGCGGCAGCGGCAGCAATCGATCGAACCAAGAAGAAACCAAAAAAGCCAAATCTTTCAACACCCCCGTTCCATTGAATGAGAGCTCAAGGTAGAAGAAGAGAATGAGAATGCACGAGGGCGCCATCACTGCCGCACCACCAGATTGGAGCAGCTCCTGGCGCTCATCAATGCGGCCATTTCCCTCTCGCAATCGCCGCGCCGGCAACAAAGGACACCAGAGAGAGAGAGAGAGGAAGGAAGAAAGAATACAAAAAGAAACCCTGCCCCCATCGCCAGCCCTCGCTTGCCCTTCTTTATCATCGCCATACTACTGCATTGAATGCCGACGTGACCTAGTTAGTCCATCCCAGGGACTCGAACCAAGCACCACAAATTCGCGCTCAACGAATATACGTTATTTTAAAAAGGAATCTTTTGAAAGCTTCCCGGCGTGAGCTTGGATTTTGGCCATTATCGCGGACGCTGCTCCCGCCGCTTTGGATGATCTTCCTCTTTCCACCAAGAACTCGTACGCTGTTCTTCCCACTTCCGGATCACTCCACTTCTCGGCGGCGTCGAGGAGCGCCATCCAGACCACAGCACCTGGATCATACGGCATGCTCCTCGCGATTTCCACTGCGTCCTGGAGCTGCCCCACCCGGCCCAAGAGATCCACCACGCAGTTGTAGTGCTCGATCGAGGGAGTGATGCCATACACCGCTTGCATGGAGACGAAGTACTCCTTGGCTCTGGAAGCGAGTCCTGCCGCGGCACACGACGTTAGAAGCGAGAGGAAAGTGATACCGTCGGGTTGGAGCTTGTCTTCCACTTGCATACGCTCGAACAGCTCAAACACGAGCAGCGCGTCGCCCCTGGAGCTGTATCCCGCGATCAAGCAGCTCCAAGTCACCACATCCTTCCTGGGAACCGAGCTGAAAACCCGCTCGGCTTCGCCCATCGCACCGCACTTCCCGTAGAGATCGACGAGAGAGTTCGCCACCATCAGCTCGCACTCCAAACCCGCGTTGCAAATCTCGGCTTCGATCTGTGTCCCGACTTCCAGAGCTGCCAGCGTCGCACAGGCCTTCAGTGCTGCGACGAACGTCACGGCGTCTGGTGGTGGAGACGATAACGAGCTTTGCTGCCGCTGCATGCGTCGATAGAGCTCGAGAGCTAACTCGGCCTCGCCATTGTGGACGCACCCCATGAGAATGCAGTTCCAAGACACTGCGCTGCGCTTCTTCATGGCTTCAAAGACATGCCGAGCGTCCCAGATGCTTCCACACTTGGCGTACATGTCGATCAGCGTGTTCGCCACCACAAGATCCACAAGCCCGGCTCCAGCAGCCTGAGAATGAATGGCCCTTCCCCGTTCCAGTGCCACGGACTTAACGAGCCTTCCTCCAACAAGCTTTGCTTCTTCTGTCTCTGCCAAGCTAGCACACGCCTTGAGAGCAGCTACGAACGCGAGACCATCGGGAGCGCATCTCTCGTCCCACATCCTTGCAAATAGCCTCAAAGCCGTGTCGGGCTCTCCATTTTGTACGTATCCCAGTATCATGACAGTCCAAGAAACCATACTTCGAGTCTGGAGCTCCTCGAAAATTTTTCTAGCCTCCACCATGCTCCCGCACTTCGCAAACACGTCAACGAAACTTGTGCCTAGCGCGAGACCCAGACTGCCCCCGTTTCGAAGTGCCTGAAAGTGGATCAATCTTCCTCTATCCAAGCTTGTCACCTTCAAGATTTTCCCTTCCACCAGCTTGCCTTCTTCTTTGTCAGCCATGCTAGCACAAGCCTTGAGAGCAGCCAGAAATGTGACATCGCTCGGCTGGTACCCCTGTTCCTGCATGCGTGCGAAGAACTCCAGCGCTATCCTGCCTTCCCCGCCTAAAGCATAGCCAAGAATGATGCAGTTCCACGAGACCACATTTCGCTTCGGCATGCTCTCGAACTGCCTGCGAGCGTCCTCCAAGCTCCCACACTTGGCGAACAAGTCAATCAAACTGTTCCCTACAGCAGTATCCATCTGATCTCCGCCTTGACAAGCTTGAGAGTAAAGACGGCTGGCCGTTGCCAGGCACTTGAGCCTCACTACTTTCTGATCTAGGAGCTGTCCCTTTTCTTTCTTTGCAAATGCTGCACAGGCCTTGAGTGCAGCCAAGAGTGTCACACGGTCCGGTTCACAGCCTTCGTTCTGCATGCGGTCGTATAGTTCCAATGCTAGCTCGGGTCGACCAATCTGAGTATATCCCACTATCATTGCTGTCCAGGATACTGCACTGCGCTGCTTCATGCCTTCGAAAAGACTGCGAGCAGTATCGAGACTGCCACTTTTCACATACATGTCGAGGAGTGTGTTCGCTACGAAGACGTTGGAGATGTCACCGCTCGCAACCGCATCCCTGTGAATCCTTTTGCTGAACTCAAGATCCTTTAGCTTTCTGCACGACTTCAATGCGGTGAGTAGAAAAGTGACCTCCAGCTTTTCCCCTTCCACTTGCAATTTAGAGTACCTGGTAAGAACTTCTCCGTCAAGAGGCGCCGCATTTGTCGTCCTTTTTGGAAGGCAGCTTGCTACAAAACGAAGCTCAGTCATCTACAAGAGAATACCCTAGCACGAGAGCGTCTTATGATGATTAATCTTTCCATCACTGAAGCATCACTAGCCTTCATTTTGGGAGTTTATCCCACTTCCGCTCCAAGCTCTTACAGTTTTTCAAATCTAAAAGAAAACATTAGATTACTAAGCTACAGAAGAGAAACTGGCTACCTCGGAAAAAATGACAACTCTACAGCTTGCTTCCAGGATTCTTCACCTGATAGGACACGAAAATCATTGTAGTCAGACCAGAAAGCCAGTTTGGCGAAGGTAAGTGAGATTACATCCCGGAATGCGATTCGAAGCAATGTGCTTCACAAATGATGGAAGAGAGGAAACAAAAAAGGAGGGCCTCTTCCCACCCCACCTAAACCTGATTACGCATGCATAACAACCTTTGAAGGGCCGTATACCCTCAAGCAGCGGTTTTCAAACGCAGCAACAAGTCGAGCGACGACTTCGTCAAAAAATACGTTCGCTACCTGACAATAGGATCGACTCAGCTCTTTCGTGTTCAAGCAAAGCTAAATGAAGCAACAGACCTTCGTGTACAAAGGAGACCTGAACTGAAAGTCGACCGTAAAGTGGAGGTTGCATGTTGCGGGAGAAGGTCCAGGACTTATTTCCCATGTGTTGTTCAAGTACTCGAAAATTGCACTCTTCGAGACCGATGTCTACGTCCATAAACGTCTGGTTAGTTACTAAACATGCCCAAGAGACGCGCATACCTTGATGAGTTTGGGCCGTGTGAGCTGAACATGCGAGGTGTAGCTCTCGACAAAGAACTGAAATCCTATTTCAAGCTCTGCTTCAAGTTCGCTGCCTTTCTGCCAGATCACGTTGGACCGTTGGCACCAAGGCACAAATTCCTCATACATATCAACACCTGCGACCACGTCGAACAGTTGCTCTGGCGTGTACCTGCGGACAAATACTGAGAACCCAAGCGCGAGAAAAACCGAACAGGAAAAATGTACCCCATGACTCGCTTCTCTTCGTAGTGCTTGGAAAGCCCCCTGTCTTCATCTCCATCACCAAAACCCAGAAACCCTCGTCTCTGCTGCTGCCTAGCATCACTGACATCGCCGATCGGGGCCCCTAGCAAGCCCCCAACAAGCCTGGACAATCCAGTCTCAGGCCGGAAAAAATTCGCCCGATCGACCAGACACCGAGCGGGCGAGACAATGCGAGAGGCAAAGCATCGCCGCTGCTGCCCTATCAATTTCCTCAGTGCCAATCTATGCAAACCTCCAGGAAGACGCATCGCTCGCCGACACCAATGAAGGATCCCTGGCCCTAACCTCAAATATATAAGGGTCAGAAAAAGGAGAAGAAAAAGGCGTTAAAGAACTAAAACATACCCGTGTTATGTCTTAAAGGGCCACGTGTTTGGCATCTGGAAGGTTTGAGACCGTTGATTTCCTGTCCTTGGCGTGCCGTGGAGAGTTCCATGCGAAGTGGAGAGAAAGGATCAAGATTGGAGAGCTAGAAAGGAACGGAGAAGTTTCACAAGAAAAAATATTTGGTCAAAGATCAAATGGAACTACAACACGCAAAAGAGAAATTAGAGACGCGTTCCTGGAATGTGAGAGCTGTGAGCCAAGAACGCGAGAGGAATCGGACCAAAATCTCACCTGGTAGCGGTCACGTCATTCCTCAAGATCGTTGTTCTTCGGAAGCGGCGGGGGAATGTAGGCTCCTCCGCCGTCGGCCTGGATCGAAACCGCTCTCGCGCTGGAATTTCTTGCGCTCTGTCAGACCCTGCGATCAGAAACGAAGCGAAATATCGATTGCGACTAACCGTGCCCGATAATCGCATTCTCGTGCGCCTAGGACCCTGCGATGACGCTTCCACGTCTGAATCCCTCAAGAGCGAGTCCCGGCGCCGGTTCTTGGCGCCGCAGGACGAGACCTCGGCGAAGGATTCGACGGCCGATGAGATGCTGGAGGCGCTGGCGCAGGAATCCTCGGTTGTAGAAGCCGATCGCGCGCTCGAATTCGCCGTCGCCAGAGCTGCCCCGCCAAAGCATCGCGAGCAGCTCATGGTTGAGTGACCTAAACCCTAAATTCGAATTTGGGCGGCAATTCTAATTACCTTTACCAAGGTTTAAAGTAAATATTTGACTGGCACTACGCTGTCATTGGACATTAAGATACTTGTCTTTTCTACACACGCCAAGAAAGCCTTGGTACCTATAGCCTTTATACACACCATTGTCATCGTCCCTGTAAAGAAAAGATAAAGAACGAAAACAGGCAAACACGATGATTTGATACTTGTATTGCGCACGGCCAGAGAGAATCTCCCGGGTAAGCGCTTGATCGACAGGGCCGGATGGAGACGAAGATCTAGGTCGACCATGGCGGCGATGCGCTTGAGGAATGCGCTACGATTGGGATGATGTGTAATATCGGGAATGCCGCCGCCGCAGAGCGCGAGGGTCAAGCAATCGAAGCTCAAGGAGCACCGGCGATGGAGCAGCTGGTTTATCTTCTGGGGAATCGCGCTCGGCTGCTGGATTTGGTACCATTCGGCCAAGATTCCGGCGTGGTTGCACCAGGGATCGCTCTACGGCCAGATCGTCCATCGCCAGAGGCTCTTTCTCGAGGAAACAGGGGATTTTCGCCAGGGAATGGCCATCACCGACACAATAGAAGAAATGGATCACGGGCTTCGCTCTGAGGATGGACAGGCTCTAGAACAGGGAGATAGCAACAGATATTCTCTGGAGGATCAAGAGGAAAGAGAAGAATGGAATTTTCCAGAGGAGGACCAGCTCAAAAATTCCAGGACTTGTGCTACGGTGGAGGAAATGGGTGCGATGGCTACTGCGAGGAGCACCAGACTTGTCGATCTAAATCTGAGAGGAATGATCGAGGAGTATTTTGCCGAGCATGGTATGGAATTTCTTTGCTTGTGTTCTTCTTCTTTTGCTTAAGAACTTTTCCTGGCGAAATCTTAAAGTATGTAGATGCTTGCAGGCGCTCGTCGCGTGAGAGCTTTGGCAGGGGAGGACTTTTGCAAGAGGAACTTTATCTTTGGAAGAGCTAAAGAGGACGGCTTTGGTAATGAAATGTACAAGATCTTGACTGCCGCTGGACTATCTCTGATGCTAAACCGATCGCTCATCGTCGGGGAGGACAGGTGCTTCAAACCATTTTTCTTCTGTGGATGCTTGATCTATTTCTTCTCTGGCAGCTCCCAGAACCCGGGATATCTAGGACTAAACGAGAGGACACACCATCCATTTGGCGATTACATTTCGTTCTCTCGCGAAACTTTCACTATGAGAGAACTGAAACACTTGTGGGTGATTCACGAATGTGCTACGAGGTATAAACGGCCTCTCAAGCTGAGAATGGATTTAATCCAAAGGCCGTCAGGAACAAACTCTCTGTGCGGAGATTGGAGCAAATGGTCACAGCCAATTATCTGGTAATTATGTGGTTCTTATGGCAGCATTTAACGTGATCCCCTGTCCAGGTTTTATGGTGCTCAAGACGCTGTCGCTCTACAGATTTTCCTCAAGAACATCAACTTCAAAATGAAAACCGCTGCGACAAAGATTCTGGGAGACTCATTTGCACCTTCCACGCGTGGGAATCTCTACGGAGAGCTCATGCACGCATTTGTCTCACCAAAGCCGGATATTGTTGACGCAGTTCGGTGGGCTCTTGGCGGCGGGCGAGATCCCGACTTAGCTCTTCACTTGCGAATGCTACACAGCAGGTTCTAGCTTTTGAATTTTTTTTCCATTCTTTTTGTTTCTGATCACGACGATTTTTCAGGTCCAGACGTGCTGTGGAAACAGCTTGTATTTGCCTGAAAAGAATGATAAACCAGCTCAACTTAGACAGACTTCCTCGAATAGCGATCGTGACAGACACTCCTGCCGTTGTCGACTACATGAGGACGAACTTGGAAGCATTCGCTGAGGTATTTTAAAACGGTTTCTCCAATCTTTGATAATGATCTCGAGCATCGTTTTCTTGGACCAGGTCATACACTTCGATTATAGACTATACCTGGCCTCGTCACCAAACGTGAGCGACGTCATGAAAGAGAACTACTTCCAGGTAGAGCGCTTGAATGCGTTTCGAAATGTTTGTCACTCGCTAAAGCGTGTGAAAATGTGAACAGCCTCCAAAAAAGCGAGTCGACGACTGGGGTCCGTTACCTCGCTGGGTGGCACTCGTCGATTTCTTTTTGGCATCAAGAGCAAAGTATGGAGTAGTCTCGGGGGGATCCAAACGAGTTGCCACCACTTACGCTCAATTGCTCGCATCATTAGCGGCCGCAAATACCCTTGGTATGATGATCGAGATTCTCCATTTCGTGGTCCACTCACTGATTCTTTTCCAGTTCCAGGCGACGAGCACGGGAAAAAAGAAGAGGATTTCATGTTCTACAGCAGCTTCCATCCGGCTCTAGTGACTCGCGGCCTTTCTTCGCAGCGAGGATGGGGCCACGCTTGGAGAACTTTCAGTGGCAGGCTAAGCTGCGCGAACCAAACCACGCAATGTGCTATAACTCCGCTACTCCCTCACGCTTGGTGGGACGGGCCATGGCAGCTCCCAACTTCTCGCGACGCCAGGATCATGCGAAGCTATGGCATCGAATTCAACAGCTCGGGCAATGTCGTGGAAGAAAAACTCGCAAAGTTTTGCCGCTCGCGGAAGCGCCCGGCGACGAGCATCACCAAGCTGGAGCTCCCGCCGTGTAAGAAACTAAACTTCAAACGAGAATTCTGAGGATATCCGTTCTGGGCATATTCGCCCCTTTTGAACGTGTCAAACGTGGCCTGTCCAACGGCCGCGAGACCGCCACGTCAGCGGCAATCGCGGCCGTTGCGCGAGCGAATGTAAGGCCGGGATGGCGTTAGGGCTCGCAGGCTGTGCTTGAGCGGCGGCTATGATCCTTTGAGAGCGGTTCGTGGCAGCGTCGCAATCCTTTCCGCGCTTTCAAGGTACTCATCGATCGCCAGCAAATGGCACACAAATCTCTTGTGGGCGCTGCGCGATCCCCCAATTTGACTCGGATCACGCCTTTGGTCACTGATCATCTTTTCCTTTGTTGTTCTTGGCGCAGCGAAGCGAGCGAACTCGTGTGGGGTGGGCGCTTGGCTCCATTGGATGATCACATCATTTATGCAGAGTGATTCGGCGAAGCAAGCGGGCTCATCCTGGAGCCAAAGCTTGCGGCTTGACAGCACCTTGGCCAAGAAGTTTTACCGCGTTGGCATCCAATTCTATCGAACTGGGCTCCCAGGCTCCGACTCGTGCGTTCTCGGCATTGATCCTTTCGTAGCGAGGATTTAGATGAGAGTCTTCTGTGCCGGAAGAGCTCTCCACGTACTTCTGGCGGCACTTATGGGCTGAAAGAACATTTTGACAACGATCCTGCTGGTTTCCACAGCGAGCAAGATCATCCTCTCCTCTCCAAGATTGCTACTTCTACGAAGATTTCTTTTCGTTGCTGCTGCTTCTTCGCGAATGGCTCCTCACGCGATGGAAGTGGTGGCTTCCAGCAGCTCCTCACTCGGTTCTAAAGGACGAACTTCTCCAAAGTCCAAGGCTATGGTGGTGGTGCCCGGGAGAAAGGTGCCGGTGGTGGCGGAGAAGGATAAGAACGCTCCGAGTCGAGCTTATGCGGATGAGAATCTCTCCGCCAAGAGGCCTCCGGGGAAGACTCCATTGGCTGCGCTGCTGAGCAAGAGCCAGGTACGTTGGAAGTCCTTTTTCTTTCGTTTCTTCCATCGTTTTTCTTGAGCTGTTCTTGCGTCTTGCAGGGAAAAGGTGATGCAAATCTTATGCTAGTCACTGTGACTGTCCTGGGAAGCCCCGGTCCTCTACGTTTTCTCGTGGACAAAGCTGACACCGTCGGACGTGTTGTGGACACGGCTCTTCGTGTGTATGCTCGCGAGGGGAGGCTTCCTCTACTTAGCAAGCAGCTTGTGGAGCTCTACTGCGACAATGGCGACTTCAAAGGTACGTAAGAGATTTTCCCCTGGTGGTGATCGATTCTAAGTTGGTTCTCTCTTGTCTAACAGCTCTCGACTCTAATGAATGCATCGGGGTACTTGGAACTCGGCAGTTCCTCCTCTATCGAAAGAAGGCCGATGAGATCTCCGAGCGACAGACCAGTGTCACGCAGCCGATCTCACATCCGCTCAAGCACTGGTGGAGTTTCATGAGCTCGCTTGTCTGCTCGCACTAGGAGGAAAGTTTCCAAGTTACGAAGGGAAGTGCTCTCCACTTTCCATTGTTTTCGTGTGTGTTTGTTTACTTATTCCATCTATAGAAGAAGCGCTTGTTCTTTTCATTCCAGAAAACCTTTGAGTTTGAGGCTCTCGATGCAGTCGTCAAACATCTTCTCCAGCGGCTGATAACTCTCGAGGCCGAGTTGCTTGAGCTTTTCAGCGCTCATCTCGTGAGGAATGTCTTGGCCTTGGTCCTGGGATGGCCTGCATTGTTGGATCTTGTGGTGAGTGATCGTGAGAAAGGATTCTTACTCGCTTGGAAGAGGATACTGGGGATACTTCGCTCGTAGCATCTCGAGAACTTCTCTCCAGTGAGCCACTCTCTCGGAGCAAATGTATCGGCCAGCCGCGTCGGGGGATTCGTAGGCGAGGAGGTGTGCTGCTACCACGTCCTGGATGTGAACGAAGCCGACGATCATGTTTGGATAGAGCTTGATATGGCCTGGAACGAATAGGATGATCTTGAGCAAAAAATTGGTTTTTTTTTTCTCTCGACCTTTGAGCATGCCGAGGACGATGAGGATGGTGCTGGTTGGAACCGGCTGTAGAAGCGGTCCAACGATGAAGGATGGATTCACCACGACGAGATTGATCCCATGGAGCTTGCTAAAATCCCAGGCAGTCCTCTCGGCTAGTGTCTTGGCCAGTGGATACCATAGCTGGAGAGAAACAAGAGATTTCGTTAGCTAGAACTAGAACAAACAGGGAAGAAGAAACGATTCGAGACAAAAGAAACTGGTTAGAAACAAACAAGAGACGAAGATGATCATCTCTATCAACTGGATGGATCTGACAAAACAGATCTTTTGGGACCTTGTGTTGGCTGCAGTAGCCCGGATTCGTCCAGGAGCTCTCGTCAAGCAGTGAATCGTTCTTTCCAGTTTGGTGGTGGTGGTCGTAGCGAATCGCCGAGCAGGATGAAGTGAGGACGACCTTGGCGATGGAGGAGAACTTTGTACACGAGCCGAGGACGTTGAGCACGCCATTGGTGGAGGTTTCGACGAGTTTGAGCTAGAAACAAAGCAGAACGATAACGATCAAAGAGTTTGGTGGAGTGTTCAAAGATTTTGCGAGAGAAACCAAACCTGTGGATCGTCTTTGGGATCGATCAGCACGACGCCAGCGACGTGAATGACGCCGTACACGCCACTCAGCGCGGCGTCGAAGCTGCCCGGCTCGAGCAAATCGGCCTTGAAGATCCGGAGGCGCTCCTTCGCTCCGGGCAAGTCCCACAGGAAGCCGACCTTGGCGGGATCATCTTCGCAAGCAAGCAAGCATCGATCGATCCATCGCGTGTGGAAGAAATAATCACGGTGGTGTTCCTCACCTGGATTGCGCGCAGTGGTGTGGACTGTGTAGCCCCTTTGGAGGAGCTCGCGGACGATCCAGGAGGCAATGTAGCCAGTTCCTCCAGTGACGCACACAAGCTTTCCATTGCTGGAAGCCATAGCCATCGTGCAAAGGCGAGAGAAAGAAGAAGAGAGCTTATATGCATGAAATCACGCACATTGCATTGGTAGAAACGTACACTGGCAAATTTTCACTCGCTGGAATCGAGCCCTCGTCTAGGGTATAAGTTAAACCTCGATATTTTGATTTTAGGGCGGGAGTGGAGCTATGGCGTCCACAGCCTTCCACACCGCTGCATTCTTCCACTCTTCCACGGCGATGGCATCGATGAAGCTCTCCGCGGCCATGGCGCCATGGCGGCCACGGCAGGCGCAAGGATTGGTAGGATTTTGCTCTCTTTCGGATGATCAGCAATGGACTCAAGAGGATGGAGACCCGATTGATGAGCTCAGGGTTTGGGAGGAGGAGGAGGATCAAGAGGGCGTAGATGAGAAGCTTTTCACGCGGAATGGAGGTAAGCTTCGGGAGATCTCGCTAGAGGAGATTGAGAAGAGGCTCCGGAATCACTGGAACGGTGGATTGCCTTGGAAGGCATTGCTCGGCAGCTTGGAAAGGGAGAACGCTATAGGGGAGAAGTTTGCTGTAGAACAGTTTAGGAAGGTTCCAGAGAGAGCGTGGCACTGGCTCTTGCAAGAACTGTGTGTAAGTGGACGCAGTAGCTTTGCTTCCGAGCTCTTGGAATGGCTCCGAGAGAATTCCTTCTGCCGGACTTACGACGTCTTGGACTCGGTGGTCATCCATGGATATGGAAGGGAGAGGAAACTACACAAAGCTCTAGAGGTGGCCGAGAAGCTTGGATCCAATCTTCAGCGACGTGGATACAATGCTCTCGTCGGGGCTTACGCACAGAACAGGGACTATGGAAAAGCTCTAGAGACTTTGAGCAAGATGAAGACTCTCGGCTTTCCTCCGGACGTGGTGAGCTACACGCACGTCATTCAAGCTTGCCGGCATGGTGTTGTGGATATCTACACGGGGTTTAGGCTCTTCCAGGAAATGCAAGCCGAGGGCGTCCAGGTTGACGGAAAAGTCTACAACGATCTCATCTTTGCCTGTGGACAAGCTCACAAGCCCAACGAAGGCATGTTTTTCCTGGAGAAGTTGCAAGCTTCCGGCCTGGTGGCGGACAGGGATAGCTACATATCGCTGATGCTTTCTCTCGGAAAGCACGGGAGGACTGCCGAGGCGGAAGCTCTGCTGGAAGAAATGAAGTGGTATGGCTTGAGGCCGAACCTCAAGGCTTACAACACGCTTCTCGGTGGCTACTCGAGGAAAGGCCAGCTACAACAAATAGACACCGTCAAGACGCTACTCCGAGACACAGGGATGTCGATAAACAAGATAACATACTGCCTGCTCATCGATGCTTACGCTCGCGCGGGGCTTATGGATCGGCTGGAAGCTCTCTATCAGGAGATGCGGGACTGTGATATCCGGCCCAACACCTACATGTACGCGAGGATGATAACGATCTACAGGGACACAGGGCAGTGGCAGAAAGGCGTGAAGCTCCTGCGAGAGATGCAGCAAGCAGGAGTCACACCCGACGCTCACGTCTACAACGTGATCATCAACACCTTCGGCCGGACCAGGCAGCTGGAGCAAGCCCGCATCGCGTTCTTCAAAATGCAAGATGGTGGCATCGAGCCGGACGTGGTGTCCTGGAACTCGCTCATAGACGCCTGCTGCAAGGCGGGGCAGCCTCTAGAAGCGAGAAAACTCTACTACAAGATGGTGAACGATGGCTGCGCTCCCACGGCTCAAACTTTCAACATCGTGATCCACGGCCTGGGAGAGCACAAGCGGTGGAACGACGTGAACGAGATGGTGGAGGAGATGCGCTCCAAGGGGATGTTTCCAAACGTGGTGACTTACACAACCTTGGTGGACGTCTACGCTCAAGCGCGGCTCTTCCAGGACGCAGTGGAGTGTCTCCAGACGATGAAGGAGGATGGAATGGGGCCATCGCCGACGGCTTACTCGGCTCTGGCGAACGCGTACGCGCAGCTGGGGATGTGCGAGCAGACGCTTCATGTCCTCCAGACGATGGAGAAGGAGAACATCGAGATCAACCTGGCGATGCTCAACTTGCTCATCAACGCCTTCAGCATGGCCGGGAGAAGCCAGGAGGCGTTCGCGGTGTTTGAGTACATCAAGGAGGCTGGATTGACGGCGGACAAGATCACTTACACGACGCTCATGAAGGCTTTGATCCGAGCCGAGAAGCTGGACGAGGTCTCGGGTGTGTTTGACGAGATGATCAAGGCTGGGTGTAGGCCGGATGGGAAAGCTAAAGACATGCTTCGCAGTGCTTTTCGATTCAAGGAACGCGAGTTGTCACCGAAAGATAAGAGCTTCGCGGAGGAGTACTTGGCCAAATGAGAAGAAGAAGAAGAAGCTACTCGCTGGAATCGAACCTCGTTAGGCTTAAACCTCTGATATTCTAAATTTTTAGGGCGGGATGGGAGCGCTCAAGCAGCGGAGGAAGAGCGATGGCGCTGCCGATGGCGCCGCTGCTCCTGTGCGAGGTAGGGGAAGATTTGGAGTTGCGCTGGAATGAGATTCTTGTGCTGCATTTGCAGGATTGGATAGGAAATCCAGCGGGAGCTTGTGGCTGGCGCCCTGTCCCAGCAAGCGATGGGGCGAGCTCTTCTTTCTGGCGTATAGTCCCGTTTGGATCGTGCTGTGTCTCGGAATCATAGTGCCGCTCAGGATCTACGAGGTAAAACTTTGATCTTGGCAATGTAGGAAGTAATGGGCTCTCTCTCTCTCTCTCTCTCTCTCTCTCTCTCTCTCTCAGCATTTTAAGGAGCTCGAGTATTTTCTGCTGGGATTGGTGGTGGCACTGCCGTGTTTTGTCGTTCCAGTGTTTCTCGTTGGAAAGGTATTGGAGTTTTTCTTTCAGTCTTTCCGACTTGTTTCGTGATGTCTTTCTTTGATCAGGAAGACAAGAAGCTGCGTTGGTATGATCGCTACTGGATAAAGGTGTGGATGCTTCTTCCTGGTTTTATAGCTAGCTATGTCCGATTGTTCTCGTTTTCCAGGCTAACTTGTGGATTGCTGTTCTCGTTTTCCAGGCGAACTTGTGGGTTGCGATTTTCGGATACGTTGGAAACTACTTCTGGACGCATTACTTCTACACTGTTCTTGGTGCAACTTACACGTTCCCGTCCTGGAGGTTAAATCATGTACGAGCACGGTACAAAGTTTTCAATTTCCTTGTTTCTCGTAACATCGCTTGCTGAAACGATGGACTGATCGTTCCAGGTGCCGCTTGTGACATTCTTCCTTACGCATGCTTACTTCCTCTTTTATCATATGGTGTCCGACTTCACGCTGAGGCGACTCCGCCACGCTCTCAAAGGATCAAACCGAGTTTTTAGCTGGGGATGTCAAGCGCTGTGGATCTTCGGTTTGTCCTACCTTACGGCGTTCATGGAAGCTGTGACAATCTCCAACGTAAGCACTTTTCCTTTTATGAACTTCACGAAGCTGATAGACAAGTTTCTTTCCTTCTTTTATAGTTTCCTTACTACGACATGGTGGACAGAGACGCATTCTACAGAATTGGATCGCTATTCTACGCCATATACTTTTTTGTGAGCTTCCCCATGTTTATCAGGTTCGTTCGCTTCGCTTCGCCCGAGCGCGATAGAGACTTTAGTTTTGATGTGCAGGCTAGATGAAAATCCTCGCTCTCGATGGACGCTGTCGCAAACTGCCATTGATTCCTTGGCTGCGGCAATGATCGTGACGATCTTGCTAGATCTGTGGAGAATTGGTCTGGGTGCTATCGTGAAGTTACCAGGAGCAGCGTCTTATGAATCGTGTGTTTCCTATGGTATTCCCTGGCTCGCGTGAACATTGCAAAAGGACAAATCATAAGTGGAAACTCCATTATCCTGTTGTGGCATCCTTGGGTGCATGTGGGTCCAGATACTGTGCCTGAAAATCATGTCAATGGGTGAAAAAAACCATTGATTACTGTTAGTATTGCAAGACACCTACAAATTTAAGGAGAGCAACAAGCAGTGCTTGTTGATTATGGTTTGAAACATTGTCATTAAACTATATCTGCTGTAATTTCACCAACATATAACATTTAAATTATGTTGTTGTAAATTTGTTGAATGATGATATCATTGCTTGATGAAGTTAGTTCAATGGTGTCACCTTGCTCCACATTATCAAATTCAACATTCTTGTATTCTAAGTTTATCCTAAAAACTAACTTTTAAAACTACCTAAAGCTAGCTTTCATATTAAGGGGTCCAAATGTATAGTAAGGACCAACCTATTTAACAAGGTATATTTTTCTTTGTTCTACATCTAATTTTGTTTAAACCCAAGCTCCTTAGCTGGTGAAGTATCTATGTCCTTATATTATACCATTAATATGCCAAAATTAGCATTAGAATATATTTGGTTTTATTTTATATATTAGTCTTAGTATTGAAATATTGGATGCTCTAAATTTTAATATTGTTTCATACTCTTATTCTTTTACTTTTTGATTGTGTGCTTAAGAGTTTGGCTTTATCCCTTTGTTCAATAATTGAAAACCCTGAAACTTAAGTCTTATTTTGTTCCCCTTGGTGGTTATGCTTAAGCTTGTGAGTGAGCAATTTAAAGTTACACTTTGAGTTAGAAAGATTAATGTTAGTTTATCAGTGGTTACTTTAAGTTATTACCATAATACTATAAGTAAAAATAAACCTCCTATAATTATGAGTGGATGAATCAAGACTGTAGGATTAGTTTATTGATTCAAGTAGTCATTCATATATTAAAATAAAAAGACTACTAATGCAAGCTTAAGGTTTGGTCAAGTTGAGCCCGAAAATAAAGTCAAAATAAAAGACCATATCCAAATTTATAAATTTTACCCTAACACAAATGAATATTCATCATTTGGGAGCCTGCTTCTATAGATATTGGCAGTCAATCCATAGGAGCTAGAAAGTATTGACACCAAAATTATATTTAAACTTTCTGTAAAGCTGGTCTGTGAAGTTATATTGATTATTTTATACTTTCTACTTTTATTTATTAAAAAGGAAGAATATGTGGTAAGATTAAGACTTATAGTTGATTTTATTAGCTAAGCTGTTTCAGAAAACATGATGGTATTAGAGAACCTTCTTGATATCATTCCTCCAAAGCTAACTCAAGACTAAAAACTAGCAAATGCCCTCTCTTTGACATACAACACTTGCACACACTCAGACAACTTTGCATTTCCCAGCAACAGAACCAAAAACGTCTAGAAACAAAGGAACACTCTTTTATTCCTTATAATTCTTCAAAACCATTTTGTTATCCCAGACCAATCTCCACTAGGCTCTTTTAAACCTCTTCTCCATACTATTTTAATTATAGCTTCTCCATTATTTTTCTCTCTCCTCCAAAAAAAACTTCTAGCATATAATAATAGCTAATAAAATATATGATGCAATCAACTATAATTCCAGTTATTCTTCTTTTTCAATACGAAATATAAAGCATAAAATATAATTTAAAAAAGACATCGTTTTCGCAGCGTCACCGCCATACAGTGAAAGCCTCAGTGAAAGTGCTTGTTACTGACTTGCCGGGATTGCTGTGTGGACCAAGCCAGCATGGCTACACTCAGTGAGGATGAAGTGAAAGCAATGCCGTCCATTTTTAAGACTTCCAGAACAGTGACCATAGCTCGGCAGTCCATGGTACTACATGCTCAGCACCAGTGATACTCCCGCTTTGAGTTGGCCACGGACACAATGACTTCGGCTCTATATCTGGAGATAGTCAAGTGAATTACCTTCCCAATTGCCAGAGCTGCCAATTCTGCCACGAAAGTTTACCAGCATCCGTTGAAACAGCTCGTCCGGTTCGTTGTGCTGAACATAGCCGGCAATCAGGTAGTCCACGATGTTGCTTCTGGGGTATTCGTTCAAAAACTTGACGAGGCTCATAGAGATCGTCACGACGAATATAACCTTTGCAGCTTGGAAATAGATCGACGAAGCTCTCTGTGTCTTCTTCACTCCAAACACTGGAACAGGCCTTCAGATCACAGCCTTGGTACTTCATGAGAGTAAGGCATCGTCAGTTGGTGCCGTTTAGAGCAAAGACAGAGTGCATTCCAGACGACACTAATCCCGCCGCTTAAACCTCTCGAGCACTCGCTATGCTGGTAGCAGCGTTCTTTCACAGGCTCATAGTCAGAGAATTGTCTTCCTCCTGTGCGTTTAGCACTTTAATCCTCCACTCGGGCTCTTTCTTCTCAGTCAGAGAATCGTCCACCACAACTGCCAGAGGATTCGTCACTTCGATCCGCCACCGAGGGTCCTGAAAGATCGCATTCCTGCGCTGTTTCCTTCGAGATAACATCCATCGCACTAGCAAAAAGCACGCAAGCAGCACCAAGATCGCAACCAAAACCCAGAGAAGAAGCTGGAGCAGCGACCAGGGCGTCCTCCGAGCCACTGTAACCACTGCCGCGGGTGTCGGTGTGGCCATCGCTGCGTTGTGACCGTCGCGACGGTGGTGGTGGTGGTGGTGGTGGTGGCGGCCTCCATGATGGTGACCATGGTGATGGTGGTGGCCTCCGTGATGGTGACCATGGTGATGGTGGTGAACAACCAGAGGAGCTCCATCACCGTGATGATGATGGTACACCGCTGCTGCTGGAGCTGGATCGTGGTGGCGAGCATGATCAAGGAGAGCAGGCGCTGGAGCTCGATCACCAGGGTGGTGGCCGCGAGCATGAACGAAAGCAGCTGGCGCTGGAGCCGGAGCTGGAACTGGAGCGCCACCTTGAAGAACTGGAGCTAAAGCTGGCGCTGGCTCGTGGCCTCCATGAGATGCTCGAGGACGGTGGTGTCCATGCGCTGCTCGATGCGCTGGAGCTGGAGCTGGTGCTCGCGGGTGTGAAGCTCGGTGATGGCCGCCATGCCAGGGCGCTTGAGCTCGGCGGCCAAGCGTTGGAGGCCCATGATCACGAGAGACCATAGCTTCTTGATGGAGAGAAGCATCCATACCTGACGAAACCGCCCTTTCGTCAGTTAGGTTGAAGATAATGATGATTTGTAGGATGTTTGAGTAGTTTATATATAATAAAAAGTACTACATTACTAGAATTAAAAATAAAATATTTTTAGAATATTCACTAGAATATTTGTGAGCCATCGTGAGCCATGATTGTGTTTTGTGGTTGGGTTTCTGAAACTTACGTTCCGACATCTCGAATAGAAAAATCCAAGCGAAAAAGTATAACCTAACCCTTGACTTGGAAAAAAATAGTACTTTGTGAAAAAAGAGAGTGGTTTTTACGCTGTGGAGGGATCCTCCCCAAAGTCATCGTTGTCATGGAAGCGCCCGGTACTGCTGGTACTCGGTCACCAGATCGTTGGAACTCGAGCTCGTCCATCTCCTCGCCGGAGGAACGCCGGAACATGAGCGTCAACCTATTTGTAAAACAATGGACTATTCAAGAAGAGTGGAAAAACAAAGTTTGTGTGAGCACATTCTTAGCTGTGCTTGAGCTTGTCCTTGAATTCCTGCTGGAACTTCTCCAAACACTCGAGATCCATAGTCAAATTCCTTGAATCCGGAAAAGGAAGAGGGCGAGAAGGAGCAACAGAAGATTCCAAGTTTGGAGAGTTCCATGACATGCGCAGTTGGCTTCGTTTTTACTTCGTCTGCAACACCAAAGAAGACAGACGCAAGGAGCTTTGCCTGATGACATACAGGATAAAACTCATGTACATAGGGAGTGTATGTTCATGGCAAGGAGTCTGGTAGATCTGTATGCAAGGAGTGGGAGCATGGAAGATTCATGCAGGATGGGTGCGAAGTGTGGATATGAATCCGATGTATTTGTCATGAGCAGCCTCGTGGACACATAAGTACGACCTTATGAATGATGCCATGTTTGTCAGTGTCTGAACTTCTTCTAAACTTTGCCTACAGTCCCATATGCACATAGGCTACAGTTTGCTTCTTGTCTGGCTATAACATTCTTCCACTTCCCAAGTGATCATGTTTGGCTTGAAACAGAGCAAAATGACAAAGCAATCTTATAATTTTTATAACCATTATCTTCACTATGCCATTCTATTTTAATTATAGCCCTTCCATTAATTTTCTCTCTCCTCCAATTAGACTTCTAGCATATAAAGTATTGTCAAAAAGTAAAATTATTATGAGTATTGGGGGAGATGATGTTCCAGACCTGGATGAATTCCTAAAGAAGCATGATCCTCATCACTGCAAGTCCTCAAAAGGTGGTGGAACAAAGGGCTGTTGTGAATTCCTAAAGAAGCATGATCTTCATCACTGCAAGTCCTCAAAAGGTGGTGGAACAAAGGGCTGTTGTGAGTATACTCTTGTGAGGATTTTTCTTGGCATTACTCAATAATGGATTGGTTTTGGGAGCCAAGAAAGTTTTGACACAAAACTAAATTTTGAACTTTCTAGAGGATGCGAAAAGCTTGGGTTATGTTGGTTATTTTATGCATTAAATTTTATTTCTACTTTTATTTATTAAAAAGGAAGAATAATGTTTGAAGGAGATTAAATGAATTTATAGTTGATTTTGTCATCTTTTATTAGTTAAGCTGCTATTAGAGAACTAACAAATTAACTCAAAGTTAAAAACTAACAAATGCTAACTCTCTCTTTGACATGCCTAGTCTATTGTAAAGTTGTTGAGCTTGCTATCCACGTTAGAACACTGGCACACACTCAGACAACTAATAACATCAACAGAAAAGAGAAACAAAGAGAAACAAAGTTATTCCTTATAATTCTTTAAAACCACCTTTCCATACTATTTAAGTTCCATTAATTTTTTTATTTTTTGCCAAAAATAATAAAATTATTAGCTAATAAAAGATACGGTGAAATCAACTACTTAATCTCCTTTCTTTTTCAACAAATAAAAGTCGAAATAAATCTTAAAGCATAAAATATAATCAACAAAGGCATCGTTTTCGCCATCTTGACAGCCGATACTCTCGCTTTGAGTTGGCCACGGACGCAATGACTTCGTCTCTATATTTGGAGATAGTCAAGTGAATTACCTTCCCAATTGCCAGAGCTGCCCAAGCCTTCAGTTCTGCCACGAAAGTTTATCAGCATCCGTTGAAACAGCTCGTCCGGTTCGTTGTGCTGAGCATAGCCGGCAATCAAGATAGTCCACGATGTTGCTTCCGGGGTGTTCGTTTAAAAACTTGATGAGGCTTCGACACCTTGCATAGAGATTGTCACGACGAATATAACCTTTGCAGATCGACGAAGCTCTCTGTGTCTTCTTCACTCCAAACACTGGAACAGGCCCTCCAATGCAGTATCAACCGTTTGAGCGTCCAGATCACAGCCTCGGTGACACGAACCACGGGAATATTCCAAGAATATTCCATGGCCTGTGGGATTTAAGGCCGTAACACCTTAAGGGTTGGGAGGTTGGCCTAGGGTTCGCTCTTTTGTTCGTTTCATTGGTATCAGAGCAGCACGTTCTTTTGGGGATGGCGGGTGAGCAAGATATTGATCCTGATGAGGAGTATGGCGTTAGTGAGGATAGCCATGACGATGCGGAAGAGACTTTTGATGATGTCGTTCTGCAGCAAGGACACCAGATTTCTGTAGTTCAAAGCGACATAAAGGAGGTTAAGGATTCCGTCAATCTCATCAAAGATTTCTTGCTTCGCATGAACCCTCAAAGGTTGAATCAATCTCATGTCCGTGATTACCATTGGTACGTCAAGCATGCCAAGGATTATGGTATCGTGGAATGGAAATCATCACCGGATGTTTGTGATAGTCAAGAGGTTGATTCTTAGTTGGAATTGTGGGAAAGTTGTTGGTCTCACAATCCTTGTGAGGATAAGGTGAAGATAGATTTCTTTGTGACGAAGCTTACGGGCCATGCTTCTTCGTGGTGGAAGAACTACATCAAAGCTAATCCGATGCCGACTTCTTGGACTGATTTGACAAAGGTTTTCCATGCTTCGTTTGTCAAGAAGTTTGAAGAGGTTGATCTCGTGAATCAGTTGTTAGAGATCCGGCAGGGGACTTTGTCTTTGGATGCGTATGCCCGCAAGTTCCGTGATCTTTGCCTTAGTCTCACGGGCACCTACAATGAGCTGCTAAAGGTGCAATGTTTTATTAAAGGATTGAGCTTAGTGGATGTGCAGCAAAAGGTCAAGAAAGATTTTCTAGCAACATTGACTGATACTATCACTAAGGCTCAGATCTTTTCGCCCGAACCGTCAGTCAACTTGGTCAACTCTGGTCAACGAGATAGTCCACGGAGTAGTCAACGTGATGACCAGCTTGCTAATTCTTCATATTCGGGGAAGAAACGGTCGTTATTCCGTTGTGGCTCGAAGCATGAAGATGGCAGTGAAGCTAAAAAACTTCGTTTGGACCAACGAGAGAAAGACAAGGCGGAGGGCAATTGTTTTCGTTGCCATAGAGCTGGACATCATAGCAAGGATTGTTCTGAAGGGGTCAATGAATGATAAGGTGACTATGGTGGAAATTATAGGCAATGATGTGAGTGATAGTGCTTTTGAGGCCGTATTGCTTCAAGTTAGGCATTCTCTCGCCTTCATGAGCCACAAGTTTGATGTCACACAGCAGAATTGACCTACTCAAGAATAGCAACATT
This sequence comes from Selaginella moellendorffii, assembly GCF_000143415.4. Taxonomy (NCBI): domain Eukaryota; kingdom Viridiplantae; phylum Streptophyta; class Lycopodiopsida; order Selaginellales; family Selaginellaceae; genus Selaginella; species Selaginella moellendorffii. The sequence goes on along the minus strand of NW_003314395.1, from coordinate 34,367 downwards.
ATCTATATGGATCGGACTTCCATATAGTTTCAGATCATCAGTCTCTCCAGATGTGGATCTTCGAGGCCGCCTTGCTCGTTGGCAAGAGTTCCTGCAGGAAATGTCTGTTAAGATCCGGTACAAGCATGGAGGTGACAATAAGGTGGCTGATGCATTATCCAGGATGGTAAATTCTATCTCGTTTGTGAAGCTATCCAGCAATCTCTTGGATGAGCTTAAGGAGTTTGCTGACTTCGACTCCTTCATCACTGATATTCGCGCGAAGGTTTTGTTGAGGGACGCCTCTACAGATTTGAAGGGTGACAAGTTTGCGTCATTCGAAATACGAGATGGAATCCTGGTGAAGAAGGGACGTGTTGTGGTTCCTCGTGTTGACAAACTCATCAAACGGATTTTGGTTGAGTGTCATGATGTGCCAAATGCTGGGCATCCGGGGGTATTGAGAACGTATATGTTGGTGAAGAGGCATTTTTTTTGGCCTGGGATGAAGTCAGATGTTGAGAAGTACGTACGTGGTTGCTTGACCTGCCAGGCGGTCAAAGATGATCATCAGAAGCTCGCTGGCCTCTATCATCCTTTACGTGTACCCGAGAATAAGTGGGATAGCATCTCGATGGACTTTATCACTGGTTTGCCCAAAACCTTTCGAGGAAATGATGCTATTTGGGTTGTTGTGGATCGTTTGACGAAGATGGCTCACTTCTTCCCTGTGAAGACAACGATAAAAGCTTCTGAACTTGCTTAGTTGTTTGTAGACCGGTTATTCAGTCTCTATGGTTTGCCGGGTGACATTGTGAGTGATCGGGATCCTAAGTTCACGTCCAAGTTTTGGCAAACGGTCTTTGAAAAACTAGAGACTAAACTGAGCATGAGTAGTGGTGAGCATCCACAATCTGATGGGCAGACAAAGCGCATGAATCAGCTATTAGAAGATATGCTACGGTCTTTTGTGGGAAACTTGACTCGACAGGGAGTATGGGAAAAATACTTGCCTTTGCTTCAATTTACTCACAATAGCGCTCATCAATCGGCTATTGGCATGTCTCCTTTTATGGCGATGTATGGCTATGAGCCTAGGTCTCCTGTGAGTTTGAATTTGGCTTTGGTTCGGGTTCCTCATGCTTGTGATTTCCTGGAGGATATGCAAGACAAGCTTGAGTTGGCAAAATTGAACATGAGGCAAGCTCAAGAACGAGACAAAAGATTGGCTGATGAGCATCGTTGTCATCAAGAGTACAAAGTTGGTGACAAGGTTTTCCTTAAGCTGTCGGATGCACAACGGTCTCTAAAAGGAGGTGGCAGTGCTAAGTTGTCTCCACAGTATTGTGGACCTTGGACAATTTTACAGCGTGTAGGGGATCTTGCATACACTTTGGACTTGCCAGTTAGTTCGAAGATTCATCCAACGTTCCATGTGAGCAAGCTTAAAACGTGTTTGCACTCTGGTGATATCGTGGATCAGTCCATTATCCAGGTTCTAGAGATTGATGCAGAGAAGGCTGGTCCAGCCAATATTCTTGCTCAAAGATTGGTGAAAACACGCCGGAAAACAACTAGGGAGTTGTTAGTTCAATGGAATGGTTATTCCATGGATGAAGCTACATGGGAAACTGAGGATGACGTGAAGAGAGTGTTTCCGAGTTTTGGTTATGACTTGGATGACATTCCTGAGGAAGGGGAGAATTGAGTTCTATAGCCGTATTGCTATATGATTTGAGCCGTTTGTTCTATTCTCATTCTCTTGTTTTCCATGACCGTATTGTCATGTAAGAAAGCCGTATTGCTTTCTTTCTTTTGTGACCGTTTGTTGCGACGTTGGTGTTGCCGTTTGCACATCTTCTCTCCATGGCCGTATTGCCTTGGACTCCCTTCATTTGAGGCTCGTATAGCTTCTCGAGGCTACCGTATGTGGCTGGGTCATGAGGGAGAGGAGAATGACACGAACCACGGGAATATTCCAAGAATATTCCATGGCCGGTGGGATTTAAGGCCGTAATGCCTTAAGGGTTGGGAGGTTGGCCTAGGGTTCGCTCTTTTGTTCGTTTCACTCGGTACTTCATGAGAGCAAGGCATCGTCCGTTGGTGCCGTTTAGAGCGAAGCCAGAGTGCATTCTAGACCACACTAATCCCGCCGTTTAAACCTCTCGAGCACTCGCTATGCTGGTAGCACCGTACTTTCACAAGCTCATAGTCAGAGAATCGTCTTCCTCCTGTGCGTTTAGCACTTTAATCCTCCACTCGGGCTCTTTCTTCTCAGTCAGAGAATCGTCCACCACAGCTGCCAAAGGATTCGTCACTTCGATCCGCCACCGAGGGTCCTGAAAGATCGCATTCCTGTGCTGTTTCCTTCGAGATAACATCCATCGCACTAGCAAAAAGCACGCAAGCAGCACCAAGATCGCAACCAAAACCCAGAGAAGAAGCTGGAGCAGCGACCAGGGCGTCCTCCGAGCCACTGTAACCACTGCCGCGGGTGTCGGTGTGGCCATCGCTGCGTTGTGACCGTCGCGACGGTGGTGGTGGTGGTGGTGGTGGCGGCCTCCATGATGGTGACCATGGTGATGGTGGTGGCCTCCGTGATGGTGACCATGGTGATGGTGGTGAACAACCAGAGGAGCTCCATCACCGTGATGATGATGGTACACCGCTGCTGCTGGAGCTGGATCGTGGTGGCGAGCATGATCAAGGAGAGCAGGCGCTGGAGCTCGATCACCAGGGTGGTGGCCGCGAGCATGAACGAAAGCAGCTGGAGCTGGAGCCGGAGCTGGAACTGGAGCGCCACCTTGAAGAACTGGAGCTAAAGCTGGCGCTGGCTCGTGGCCTCCATGAGATGCTCGAGGACGGTGGTGTCCATGCGCTGCTCGATGCGCTGGAGCTGGAGCTGGTGCTCGCGGGTGTGAAGCTCGGTGATGGCCGCCATGCCAGGGCGCTTGAGCTCGGCGGCCAAGCGTTGGAGGCTCATGATCGCGAGAGACCATAGCTTCTTGATGGAGAGAAGCATCCATACCTGACGAAACCGCGCGCATCTCGAATAGAAAAATCCAAGTGAGAAAATATAACCTAACCCTTGACTTGGAAAAAAATAGTAATACTTTTGCCTTTGTGAAAAAAGAGAATGGTTTTTTACGCTGTGGATTTGGATCCTCCCCAAAGTCATCGTCGTCATGGAAGCGTCCCGGTACTGCTGGTACTCGGTCACCAGATCGTTGAGATTGCTCTCCGCCTCAGAGAACTCGAGCACGTCCATCTCCTCGGCCGGCCGGAACATGAGCGTCAACTTATTTGTAAAACAATGGACTATTCAAGAAGAGTGGAAAAACAAAGTTTGTGTGAGCACATTCTTAGCTGTGCTTGAGCTTGTCCTTGAATTCCTGCTGGAACTTCTCCAAACACTCAAGCTCCATAGTCAAATTCCTCAAATCCGGAAAGGGAAGAGGGCGAGAAGGAGCAACAGAAGCGTCCAAGTTGGGAGAGCCTTCCATGAAATCAATGAGGTCTGGAAGCTCATCTTTCGTGTTTCCAAGGAGAGAGTGGAGGTCTTGATCTTGTGTGACAGGCGCAGTTGGCTTCGTTTTTACTTCGTGTGCAACACCAAAGAAGACAGACGCGAGGAGCTGTGCCTGATGACATCGCTGTGCAGGAAAAGACTAAAGACGGCGCTAGCAACGTCGCTTCTGCTGCCGAACTTGCAGATCATCGTCCTCCGGAACGTCCGCCAGCAATCTTTCAGTGTTTCACAGCTGATCGCCTCCCTAGAAATATTTTCATAAGAGCCACCAGCTTTGCTCGTGAAACTTACCTGCCGGCATCGCTGATCAAGTATCTTCCAAATTATAAAAGGTCCCAGAGGCATCCCCAGACAGACGCCAAGCAGCACTACGGGAATTAAAGCCCATTTTTGTGATCCTGATCATGAAATCAACAAAAAGCAGGAGTTTTAAATCCAATCGAAAGAAAAAAATCAAGGCAAAGGACGAGAAGTCACCGGAAACGGCTGAATCACTTGAATCACACGACTTTGGATCATCGATTTGTATCTCGCGAATCAACCGGTTCCCGCGATCGGCTATGAGTAAGGAGCCACAAGAACACGCCAAGCTAGACTCGCTTGAGAAACGAGCTGTGTCTCCGGGGCCATCGGCAAAGCCTGGCTTTCGAGAGCTACCTCCGACAATGGTGGTCACTGTTGGAAACAGAAAAAATACCTTCGCCATCCTTGCTGATTTTGCGTATAGCCAAGTTCCTCGTATCCGCCACAAAGACCGCGTTGTCACAAATTTGTGGGCGATTAAAAAGTGACTTTGCCGCGGGGCCGTCGACATAGCCGGACTCCCCCACGAGTGAACCGGCAAGAGCTTCCAAGCTGCTATCTAGAGGAAAAAAAAATCTTAAGCCTTGGCGCCACAAAACAAAGCATAAGAAAAGCCTCTAGTGCTTACTCCAGTCGAGAATTCCCCGTGCAGCGAGTGGCGCCTCTTCCAGACGCTCCCCAAGGGTATGAGGATCGTCAGTAGCGTGCGAGAGGGGCAGTCTCAGCTTCCATATACGATTGCCACTAGAATCGAGCGCCAACACAAACTTGTTCAAGGCATTTACCGAGTGCTTGTCGAGATCAAACAAGGTCTTGACAGTAAACCCAGAACAAGCAAGAGAGTTAAACTCACTAACAAACTGACCTGAAGCGTCATTAGCAAGCGAGGCGAGCAGCAGCGCTCCGATAATCCAGGCCGAGCTGTTCTTCATATCGTGCTCTAAAACCCTCAAGTGTCGTTTAGCCTGAGATGGTTAGAAGATCCATTTCCTATGTGGTTAAATACCCATGAATCACAATTGAACTGTGTGTTCACGCCATTCGCAAGCTACAAAGAGTTATCATCAAGCAAGGCAGTGGAAAACATGGATTTTGGTACTAGGACCATTCATGAACAATGGACTAAGATCCATCAAGAAAGGTATGCTATATAAGCTTTAGGATTATCTCTTGTTCTTTGGAAAATGTTGCCAGTTTGATTATCCATATCGAGCACTAATTCTACTGTGAGAGAATGTCAGATCATTGCAATGATTTCATCCCAAAATATCACATACGTCCCACTCCCAGATCAAGCATGGAACGTTCAATTTCAGGGCAGAACGCATTCAGCCTTCATGCTAAGAGATTGTGATGGGAATGGCACGACTGCTGCCAAGCATGTCGTGTAACACATTTGCCGCAAGCCCGGATTAGTTAATGAAGAGCTTCTCAACGAAGATGACAATTTAAACTTTTGATTAGGATCTGAAAATAGAAAGTTCACTGTAAACCTATTTCACAAATATCTAGATAGCATTATTTCCTTAAAATATTTTGTGCAAATTAGTGATAAAGTCTATTGAAATGTTATCTCATTTGTTTATTTATATATAAACAATAAAAAATTTAGTTGTAAGTAATTAAAAAGAACAATATCTAAAATTTAAGGTTTCAATATATAGAGATTTAGAATATTAGGATATTTAGGGCTAAGAATTTTTGAGTTTAAATATTACAAAGTTCACTCAATATTACTTGTTTCAAATTTGGTATCCTCTCTTGGTTAAGTCTCATAATATGCCAAATATCAATTTAAGCATATAATCCCCAAATGTAAGCTTTTGAATTTGGATTTCTCAGGAAGTCAATTTACCGTATTGTATAAAGTTTTGCTTGTACTTATTAAAATGTACTAGACACATTAGCAATTTCATAAGTTGACAAAATTAATGTTAACTTATTGGATGCTATAGTATCATAAGTGAAAATAAATTTCCTATAAGCTTGCTATGGGTGGCAAATAAATTGGTTTATAATTGTTTAATACGACACTAGTGGATCCTTACTATGTATGATTATAAGTGGATCGAGGTTCAAATGGTCATTATTGTATTCTTTCATAAAAAAATTTTAAATTAGATTGAAAACAGCAAATCTAATGTTTAGTCAAGTTGAGTCCAAAAATAAAGTTATTAGGGATGAAATATCATCATTTTCTCTTCTTTAAAAGATAAGATGTGGTTTTAGAGAAACCAAGTGGTTTTATTGTTCCATAAATTACATTTTAATCTAGATGCCACACAATCTTTTAAAGTTCAGGGTGGTAAAGGAACTTGGTTTGTCTAAATATCCTCTTTGGTTTTCAGAAGTTTATTGTGCATAAAACCATTAAGTTTTATAAAAGCTTGAGGTTCTTGAATTTTTATCACAAAATATAAAAATGAATACTCTTGAGATGTATCTATAATGAATTCCACTATATTCACCTTAACATCCCATAACCCTTCACAAGAGAACAACTTTTTCTATAACATTCAGCTTTGTAAAAATTAAAACATTAACCCTCCACTTTATTGGTCCAAACAAAGGTTTTTAACTTTATTGTCATCTTCTAATACAATAATTATTATTTCTTCCCTAAATGTAAAGCATTGGGTAATTGGTTATCATGTTGTTTACCTCATTAACCATCCTATTGACCATAGTTGACTGAGTTGGTTTAGTGATGGCATTAATCAATTTTGCTATAAAATCTTTTTTGACTTTTTGTTACACATCCACCAAACTCAAACCATTGATAAAACATTGCATCTTTAAATTAAAGTAATGATCACAAAACTTACGAAAATCCTTTGCATGATTTTTAATAACTAATTCACAAAATCAACTTTTTCAAACTTCTTCACAAATGAAGCATAAAGAACCTTTGTTAAACCACTTAGAAATCCTTAATGAAATTACCAAATCTAAAATAAAAGCCATAAAAATATTCTAAAAATATTTCATGGTTTAGGGATTTAGGGCTTATTGATTTCATTGGAATTGGGACAAGGGGATGCTAATCCTAATGAAGAGTATGACATTGGTAATGATAGCCATGATGAAGATGAAGAGACTGTTGATGATGTCATTATAAAACAAAAGCCAAATTAAAAGTTCAAAATGACATCAAGGAGGTGAATAAACTCAATGTATAACTTGACTTGGATGTAGAACTTGTAAAAACAAACATAACAAAAGAAACTAATCTATCTACAATCATCCATATTCCAAAACTAGAGCTAGGGCAAAAAGTCAGTTTGCCTTATCTGTACTAAATTTCTCGCACTTCAATATAGTTGTGCCCCTCAAATGACATTGTCCCCCATCTAAAGGAAACTACCAATCATCTCGTGTCTAGGCTGCCTCAAAAATCCTTCATGTGGAGCTTACCCTCTTTGCGCAAAAGCGCCAAGAAATTGGAAGCACCATTGAATCTGATTCTAGAGAGTCTTTTGCCATGGGCATGAATCAATTGCTCCAAGAGAAGAAGACAAAAGAACTCTCAAAGCAAAACTTGAGGGCCAAACACCACCTCTTTCCAGTGGCTTTCTAGTACACTTCCAATACCAATTGTATCAACAAAGTGGGTAGAATCGAATTCAAGGTAATCTTGAGGCATTGGCAGCACACTCCATTAGATTAAAGCCAGGCCATCATGGCTTAAGGAGAGGTAATAGTGGGAACAATGATATCACTATTATATCCCTTTGCATTTATTTCTTTTGGATGAGGATCAATTTTATGCAGAAGTGTGTCATTGTGACAGAGATGCACTTAAACTTCTCAATCAATAGCCATGTCTCCACACTTCCCATATAATTTGATGAGCAGTGGTAGATTCTTGTTTAGATTCCCTCAAAATGTCCACCTTTGCTGCTAAGCTTGAGTGTTTGGCTGTCAGCTTGCTTGTAAAGCTCGAGAGCAAAGGACATTTTGAGGCATATTTTCAGTATATCCCATGAAACAATGTTTTTCTACTTCATGCAATTCCAGCATCTCATTACATCCGAGCTCAAGGTGCATGTCCCATGATGATCATATTCCATACAACCAACATTGTGGTTCTTCATCCTCCCAAATACTTCTGATGCTTCCACATGTCCATGAGGTTGCTCATGACAAATGCATTGGCTTCATATCCACACCTCACACCCATCCTGCATAAATCTTCCATGCTCTCACCCCTTGCGTACAGATCCACTAGATTCCTTGCCACAAACATGTCAAGATCATAGTGTGCCTTGCAAGCTGCTGAATGAAGAGCCATTCCTTTTTTGGCTTCGTCATTTCCTTCAGCTGCTCCCAAGTACTGTGAAAACTTGCTGAGCATGCCACACTTGGGAGTAGAGTCCAAGAGGCTGTTTAGGATGTGGAATCTATTGCCTGCGTATAAAACTTTTTAAAGTTAATACACTGTTGCAGTCCAGAACTAAGATTACCTCTTTTGCTCATCAAAAATCCAGTTTCCATCCTGGAATCAGCTGGCACGCTTCTCAAGTTGACAGCCTTGCTACTACATGCTGGAAAAAGAGATCAAGTGCCAAGCAACCTTTGCAGCTATGAGTGGAGATGAAATATTGCAGATCTACATGACAAATCATTGCTCCTGAATTCACGATGATAGCCAGCCTCCTGCTGTACCCACAAAACGACTCCTCTTTTTCTTCATTGTGAATGTCCCATGCAATGGCTCCTACTTCTGAAACGTACCCCTAATCCTTGAAAGCAGCCTTGAGAAGCCATCTTGTCCCTATATGCATGAGTTTTGTCCCATATGTAAGAACTTATGAATGATGCCATGTTTGTCAATGTTTGAGCTTCTTCTGAACTTTGCCTCCATATGCACATAGGCTGCAGCTTGCTTCTTGTCTGGCTATAACATTCTTCCACTTCCCAAGTGATCATGTTTGGCTTGAAACAGAGCGAAATGCCAAAGCAACACTCCTTTATTTCTTATAATTTTTATAACCATTTTGGTATCCCATCTTCACTATGCCATACTATTTTAATTATAGCCTTTCTATTAATTTTTCTCTCTTTTCCAATTAAACTTCTAGCATATAAAAAGTAAAATTATTATGAGTTTGGGGCAAAATATTGGGGGAGATGATGTTCCAGACTTGGATGAATTCCTAAAGAAGTATGATCCTCATCACTGCAAGTCCTCAAAAGCTGGTGGAACAAAAGACTGTTGTGAGTATATTCTCAGAAATGGTTGTAAGGATTTTTCTTGGCATTACTCAATAATGGATTGGTTTTGGGAACCAAGAAAGTATTGACACAAAACTGAATTTTGAACTTTCTAGAGGATGTGAAAATCTTGGGTTATGCTGATTATTTTATGCATTAAATTTTATTTCTACTTTTATTTATTAAAAAGGAAGAATAATTTTTGAAGGAGATTAAGTGGATTTATAGTTGATTTTGTCATCTTTTATTAGTTAGAATAAAGAGCTCTTTAACTACATGATGTTCCTCCAAAGCTAACTCAAGGTTAAAAACTAGCAAATGCTAACTCTCTCTTTGACATGCCTAGTCTATTGTAAAGTTGCTGAGCTTGCTATCCACGTTAGACCACACACTCAGATAACTTTGTGTTTCAGAACCAAAAATGTCAACAGAAAAGAGAAACAAAGAGAAAAAAAGTTATTCCTTATAATTCTTTAAAACCACCTTTCCATACTATTTAAGTTATAGCCTCTCCATTAATTTTTTTTTTGCCTAAAATAATAAATTATTAGCTAATGAAATCAACTACTTAAACATTCCACATATTCTTCTTTATCAATAAATAAAAGTCGATAAAGCATATCGTTTTCGCCATCTCGACAGCCTCACCACCATACAGTGAAAGTGCTCCAGATCTGGAGTTACCTACGATCAGCTCATTGCCTGGGTTGCTGTGTCGACCAAGCCAGCATCGCTACACTCAGTGAGGATGAAGTGAAAGCAATCCGTCCGGTTTTAAGACTTCCAGAACAAAGCCGCAGGTGACCATAACTTGGCAGTCCTTCGCAGTACTACATGCTCAGCACCAGTGATACTCTCGCTTTGAGTTGGCCACGGACGCAATGACTTCGTCTCTATATCTGGAGATAGTCAAGTGAATTACCTTCCCAATTGCCAGAGCTGCCCAAGCCTTCAGTTCTGCCACGAAAGTTTATCAGCATCCGTTGAAACAGCTCGTCCGGTTCGTTGTGCTGAGCATAGCCGGCAATCAAGATAGTCCACGATGTTGCTTCCGGGGTATTCGTTTAAAAGCTTCGACACCTTGCATAGAGATTGTCGCGACGAATATAACCTTTGCGGATCGACGAAGCTCTCTGTGTCTTCTTCACTCCAAACACTGGAACAGGTCTTCCAATGCAGTATCAACCGTTTGAGCGTCCAGATCACAGCCTCGGTACTTCATGAGAGCAAGGCATCGTCCGTTGGTGCCTTTTAGAGCGAAGCCAGAGTGCATTCTAGACCACACTAATCCCGCCGTTTAAACCTCTCGAGCACTCGCTATGCTGGTAGCACCGTACTTTCACAAGCTCATAGTCAGAGAATCGTCTTCCTCCTGTGCGTTTAGCACTTTAATCCTCCACTCGGGCTCTTTCTTCTCAGTCAGAGAATCGTCCACCACAGCTGCCAAAGGATTCGTCACTTCGATCCGCCACCGAGGGTCCTGAAAGATCGCATTCCTGCGCTGTTTCCTTCGAGATAACATCCATCGCACTAGCAAAAAGCACGCAAGCAGCACCAAGATCGCAACCAAAACCCAGAGAAGAAGCTGGAGCAGCGACCAGGGCGTCCTCCGAGCCACTGTAACCACTGCCGCGGGTGTCGGTGTGGCCATCGCTGCGTTGTGACCGTCGCGACGGTGGTGGTGGTGGTGGTGGTGGCGGCCTCCATGATGGTGACCATGGTGATGGTGGTGGCCTCCGTGATGGTGACCATGGTGATGGTGGTGAACAACCAGAGGAGCTCCATCACCGTGATGATGATGGTACACCGCTGCTGCTGGAGCTGGATCGTGGTGGCGAGCATGATCAAGGAGAGCAGGCGCTGGAGCTCGATCACCAGGGTGGTGGCCGCGAGCATGAACGAAAGCAGCTGGAGCTGGAGCCGGAGCTGGAACTGGAGCGCCACCTTGAAGAACTGGAGCTAAAGCTGGCGCTGGCTCGTGGCCTCCATGAGATGCTCGAGGACGGTGGTGTCCATGCGCTGCTCGATGCGCTGGAGCTGGAGCTGGTGCTCGCGGGTGTGAAGCTCGGTGATGGCCGCCATGCCAGGGCGCTTGAGCTCGGCGGCCAAGCGTTGGAGGCTCATGATCGCGAGAGACCATAGCTTCTTGATGGAGAGAAGCATCCATACCTGACGAAACCGCGCGCATCTCGAATAGAAAAATCCAAGTGAGAAAATATAACCTAACCCTTGACTTGGAAAAAAATAGTAATACTTTTGCCTTTGTGAAAAAAGAGAATGGTTTTTTACGCTGTGGATTTGGATCCTCCCCAAAGTCATCGTCGTCATGGAAGCGTCCCGGTACTGCTGGTACTCGGTCACCAGATCGTTGAGATTGCTCTCCGCCTCAGAGAACTCGAGCACGTCCATCTCCTCGGCCGGCCGGAACATGAGCGTCAACTTATTTGTAAAACAATGGACTATTCAAGAAGAGTGGAAAAACAAAGTTTGTGTGAGCACATTCTTAGCTGTGCTTGAGCTTGTCCTTGAATTCCTGCTGGAACTTCTCCAAACACTCGAGCTCATTCCTCGAATCCGGAAAAGGAAGAAGGGCGAGAAGGAGCAACAGAAGATTCCAAGTTCGGAGAGTTCCATGAAATCAATGAGGTCTGGAGGCTCATCTTTCGTGTTTCCAAGGAGAGAGTGGAGGTCTTGATCTTGTTTGACAGGCGCAGTTGGCTTCGTTTTTACTTCGTGTGCAACACCAAAGAAGACAGACGCGAGGAGCTTTGCCTGATGACATACAAGCAGGAAAAGACTAAAGACGGCACTAGCAAGTTCGCTTCTGCTGCCGAACTTGCAGATCATCGTCCTCCGGAACGTCTGCCAGCAATCTTTCAGTGTTCCCCAGCTGATCGCCTCCCTAGAAATATTTTCATAAGAGTCACCAGCTTTGCTCGTGAAACTTACTTGCCGGAGTTGCTGATCAAGTATCTTCCAAATTATAAAAGCTCCCAGAGGCATCCCCAGACAGACGCCAAGCAGCACTACGGGAATTAAAGCCCATTTTTGTGATCCTGATCATGAAATCAACAAAAAGCAGGAGTTTTAAATCCAATCGAAAGAAAAAAAATTCAGGTAAAGGATGAGAAGGCACCTGAAACGGCTGAATCACTTGAATCACACGACTTTGGATCATCGATTTGTATCTTGCGAATCAGCCGGTTCCGTGATCGGCTATGAGTAAGGAGCCACAAGAACACGCCATGCTAAAGTCACTTGAGAAACGAGCTGTGTCTCCGGGCTGTCGGCAATGCCTGGCCTTCGAGAGCTACCTCCGGCAATGGTGGTCACTGTTGGAAACAGAAAAAATGTTCTAGAGATTTTTAAAAGAGAAAACGAAACTACCTTCGCCATTCTTGCTGATTTTGCGTATAGCCAAGTTCGTCGTATCCACAAAGACCGCGCCATTGTCGCAAATAGCAAGGCTTTGTGGGCGATTAAAACGTGACTTTGCCGCGGGGCCGTCGACATAGCCGGACTCCCCCACGTGTGAACCGGCAAAAGCTTCCAAGCTGCTATCTAGAGGAAAAAAATACTTAAGCTTTGGCACCACAAAACGAAGCATAAGAAAGCCTCTAGTGCTTACTCTGCGAGAGTGGCAGTCTCAGCTTCCATATACGATTGCCACTAGAATCGAGCGCCAACACAAACTTGTTCTGCGGGTCTGGAAACAAGCCAAAGGCATTTACCGAGTGCTTGCCGAGATCAAACAAGGTCTTGACAGAAAACCCAGAACAAAAGTTTTGAGCAAGAGCGTTAAACTCACGAACAAACCGACCTGAAGCGTCATTAGGAAGCGAGGCGAGCAGCAGCGCTCGGATGATCCAGGTCGAGCTATCGTGCTCTAAAACCCTCAAGCGTCGTTTAGCCTGAGATGGTTAGAAGACCCTTGAATCATAATTGAACTGTGTGTTCATGCCATTCGCAAGCTACAAAGAGTTATCAAGCAAGGGGTACTAGGACCATTCATGAACAATGGATAAGAACAACTAAGATCCATCGAAAAGGTATGCTATATATGAAGAAGCTTTCAATTTCTAAACTTTTCTCATGTTCTTTGGAAAATGTTGCCAGTTATGGTGGGTGATTATCCATATTGAGCACTAATTCTACTGTGAGAGAATATCAGATCATTGCAATGATTTCATCCCAAAATATCACATATGTCCCTCTCCCAGATCAAGCATGGAATGTTCAAATTCAGGGCTGAAAGAGATTGTGATGGGAATGGCATGACTGCTGCCAAGCATGTTGTATAATGCATTCGCTGCAAGCCCTAAGAAAATCATAATGTTATATATTTGCCAAGGTCTTTGTGGAATAGGTTTACAGTGAACTTTCTATTTGCAGATCCCAATCACTCCCAGTGTCACCATAATCAGTTTAAAAGTTTAAATTGTCATCTTCATTGAGAAGCTCCTTGTTAACTAATCTATAACAATCTAGATAACATTATTTCCTTAAAATATTTTGTGCAAATTAGTGATAAAGTCTATTGAAATGTTATCTCATTTTTTTAATTTATATATAAAGGATAAAAAAGTTAGTTGTAAGTAATTAAAGAGAATAGTTTGAGAAATGATTCATTAAGGTTTAAATATAAAGAGATTTAGGATCTTAGGATATTTAGTGCTAAGCCTTTTTGAGTTTAAATACTACTAATTGCTTCAAATTGGGTATCTTCTCTTGGTTAAGTTTCACTAATGAAGAGGTAAATGTTTCATCTTATGTATTTTCCTAGGTAGAGCAAAAGAAGGAATCTTAAGTAAAATGAAGTTATGCTTAATTTTATGCATCCAAAGAAAAAAGACCTAACTTAGGCAACACTCTTTATAGATAAGCATGAAACAATTAGGAATGGTTATAAAATCATATAGTATATAAATAATACTTAAACATGTTGGAAAATTAGCCCCACTCATTTATTATATGCATTTGCATTGAATTGATTGTTTTTTCTCCCGCCTATAACTGTTTATATAAAGTAGAGTTGAGAGAGTGATATATGCTTATCTTTATTCACGCTTTTAAGGTTCAAAATTAAATTCTTTTCTATTCTCTTCTCATTCTTTTTTTTTTCTACATTTTTGTCTTTGCTTGTTTGCCACTATTTTTGCAGGCAAGGGCAAGAACACAAGTATAGGAAAAAAACAGCTTTATTACTTTTGGTGATCACAGTGGGATAAATTGTCACTCTTTGGCTTAAAAAACAATCGGGAGAAATTTTTTTATGAATTCCAAATGTGTTTAGCACTAAAAATCACAAGTAGATCTTTTTAGTGATTGCAAAAGCCTTAAGCCCAAACAATAATGAATAAAAGAGCTCTTTTTGCGATTGTAATGGCTTAGTGTTCAAATAGCACAAGCCATAGAGTATAGGACGAATTGGAAATTGGCACAAATTGAAGCTTGGAAAAACATAATTTGAGTCAACACTATTGTACTAAACTTTATTTTCTTTTGAAAAGTTACCTAAGTTGTTTAGTTTAGTATATATTGCTAAGAAGCTCAAATTCAAATTGTTTAAACAGTAATTTTTTGAGAAAAATCTAAAAGAAGAAGAAATGGAATTTATTTAATGTGGAAAACATAATTAACTACTATAGAATTCTTTTTTTCTGAGTAAATTCTCACTTGAGATTTTAGAAGATATTTTTTCAACAGTGTGTCACAATTTTTCTAGGCATAGACAAATAAGAAAATTAAACACCTGTAACTCTTATCTTCAATTCTAGCTTAAGAAAAGCTAAAGTTAGCCTTAGTGAAGAACAAATTGAGGAATTATTCAGGCAAATCTTATGAGGCTTTGATAGAGGCAGAATCACAATTAAAACATTGTGCTGTCTCAAAACTTTATTCTAAAGTTCTTTAGTATGGACAACTAATTAGATATAGTTTGAGAGTACACTTGTTTTGAGTTTAATTTTGCTACACATACCTATAAAACTTAAACAAGACTCACGAATTAAAAATTCAAAAGTTGTTATCATGAACCATTTTAACTGTTCGAATTATTGCACACTTAGTACACTTAGGAAAATCAATCAAGGCTCATCTCTTATATATAAAAAGATTACCCAAATTATAAACACTGTCAAGACCCCCAACAAGATCAAGACTGGAAAATGCTAAAGACAAAGAGAAAAAGCTAGTGAAAACAAAGAAGAAGCCTTAGACTGGTGTTGATTCAGATTGTGGAGAAATGGAACAAGGCTAACCTATATATACTATAGGTTAATGAAGCTCCACCACTCTTGGATCGAGGACGGCCTAAATACAGCTGAGGTCGAGGAGGTGCCACATCATCATCAGGAATGTGGCTCGAGACTCAGGAATCGGGAAGTGTCTCGAGAGTCAAGAATAGGGAAGTGTCTCGAGAGTCAGGAATGTGGTCTGCAGGTCAGGAATCCGGCGAGAGTCAGGAATGTGGCAAGAATTGGGGGATTCCTGACAGCACCCCCTCCTCAAGAACGAGTGGAACGAGGATGTGAACGAGAACGAAGAGGAGGATGAGATGAGCGGCGAGGGATGGGAGAGGGAGAAAAAAAATGAGGACTGGGACGAGAAGGATAGCGGTGGTGGAAGTCCTGAACAAGGTCAGGAGAATAAATTAGGTTGTCCACAGGTTCCCAAGTGCGTTCCTCAGGTCCGTAACCCTTCCAGTCCACCAGATAGTAGAGTTTAGACCGTGAAATCTTGGAATCAAGGATGTCCTGAACCTCGTACTCAGACCCATCCTCGAGCTGCACTGGTGGAGGCGGAGGAATGACCCGATTTGGAATAGGACTGGGAATATAAGGCTCAAGGAGAGAGGAGTGAAAAACGGGGTGAATTTGATATGAGGAGGGAAGTGCAAGGCGATAAGTGACAGGATTAATGATGGCAGTGATAGGGAAAGGACCAAGGCGTTTGAAATCGAGTTTTGGACAGGGCCTGGTGGTGGAGATATTTCGCCTGAGGAGCCAGACTTTATCCCCGATATTGTAAGGGGGACAATCCTGACGATGGACATTGGCAAATGTTTTATGAGATTCCTGAGCACGATGGAGGTGGAAGGAGATGGAGTTGTGGATTTCCTGGAGGTTGGAGATAAATGCCTCAGAGCGGGGATTTGAACGAGAGGATTCAGATGGAGAAGGAAGTGAGAGATTGAATCGGGGATTTCGGCCAGAGTTCGCAAAGAAGGGGGAAACTCGAAGAGAGGAGTGAACAGAGTTGTTATAGGAAAACTCAGCAAGGGGAAGGATATCAAACCAGTTATCCTGATGATAGTTGATGAAGCACCTCAAGAATTGTTCCTACGTCTGAATCGTTCGCTCGGACTGCCCATCAGTTTGAGGATGATATGCCGAAGAGAGGTTGGCCTTCACTCCAAGCAGCTGCAAAAACCGTTGCCAGAAATGAGAGATGAACTGAGGCCCCCGATCCAAAACCACATCTGTAGGAATCCCATGAAGTCGGAAAATTTCCCTGAATACCAGTTTTGCCATGTCCTCGCCCGAAAACTCCTTGGTACATGGCAAGAAGTGCGCCATCTTTGTGAAGCGATCCACCACGACTAAAATGCTGTTGAAGCCTCCAGAACTCGGAAGATCACTCAAAAAATCCATGGAGATGGATTCCCAAGGACCTGAAGGGACCGGAAGGGAACGAAGCAAACCTGAAGGAAGGTGGCGAGGTACTTTATTCCAGGCACAAGTGTCACAGGAGGTAACAAAAGCTTTGATGTAGTCGTCCATGTGAGGCCACCAAAAGTCCCGTGCAACTAGCTCATAGGTTTTCGCAATGCCGAAGTGACCAGCAGTCGGGCTATCGTGGCACGCCATCAGGACCAACCTTCGAGCATCACCTTCAGGAACGTAAAGCTGCTCCCCACGGTACAATAAGCCATCTAAGAACTCGAACTCGTCAAATCGCCGGCAGTCGGGAGTCACTGGGTGTCCAGCCTGAAGATGGGGGAAAATGTCGTTAGCGAGATCATCAGATTGAAGATCGTTTCTGATTGCATCCATCAAGGAGGAGTCCTGAGGGGCCAGGGAAATTGCCATAACTTGAAGCCGATCAGGACCGAGGATAACTTGATCCTGTTGATCGAAGGCAGGATTACCAGGCTTGAGACTGAGATAGGAGCGCCTTGAAAGAGCATCAGGAAGGCCTTGAAACTTTCCAGGTCTGTACTTGATAACAAAGTCAAACCGACTCAGGAATTGTGCCCACCTTGCTTGACGACGGCTTAAAACTCGGGAAGTGGCAAAGTACTCGAGATTTTTGTGATCCGTCCAGACTGTTGTTTGATGGCTCGCCCCCTCCAAGAAACGGCGCCACTCTCCAAAGGAATCCACAATGGCAAGGAGCTCCTTGTCGTGGATTTCGTAATTGATCTCCGCAGGCTGGAATTTCCAAGAATGGAAAGCGACCGGATGAAGTTCGTGATCCGCTCCGAGTTGAGACAGCACAGCACCAATGGCAAAGTCGGAGGCGTCAGCCTCGATGAAGAAAGGTTGTGAGGAATCAGCATGGATCAAGACAGGAGCAGAACTGAAGGCCGCCTTGAGTGTATCGAAGGCCTGCTGGGCAGCAGCAGACCAAGAGAAGGGAACATCCTTGCGAGTGAGATGTGTGAGAGGAAGGACAATGTCAGAGTAGTGATCAATGAATTTGTGGTAGAAGTTGGCGAAGCCAAGGAAAACCTGAATTTCTGACATTGATTGTGGAGGCTCCCATTCGAGAATAGTCTTGACTTTAGCAGGATCCATCGTGATACCCTCAGGAGTGACAATGTACCCAAGGAACTCCATAGACTGCTGATCAAAGGAACATTTCTCAAGCTTCGCGTATAGGCCGTGTTCTCGCAGCTTTGCTAGCACCTTGCGAACATGTTCGTCATGCTCCTCCTGAGTTTTTGAGTAGATGAGGATGTCATCGAGGTAGACGATCACCATCTGATCAAGAAACTCCCGAAAAACGTCGTTCGCCATGTGTTGGAAAACCGCTGGAGCATTTGTCAAGCCAAATGGCATGACAGTGTACTCGAAGTGGCCATAGCAGGTTCGGAACGCAGTCTTCCATTCATCACCAGGCCGGATCCAGATCAGGTTGTATGCTCCACGGAGGTCGATCTTGGTGAAGAAGCGGGCACCGCCGAGGCGTTCCAACAAGTCCGAGATCAGGGGCAGCGGATAACGGTTCCAAACAGTCACCTTGTTCAAACCTCGGTAGTCGATGACTAGCCGCAAGCTCCCATCCTTCTTCTTGACAAAGAAGACAGGCGCTCCAGCCGGGGACTGCGAATGCTGAATGTAGCCCGAGGCAAGGTTCTCATCCACGTACTCTTTGAGGGCCTTAAGCTCGGACGGGGATAACCCGTAGATAAGCCCCCACGGAGGTGACGCTCCTTCCTATAAATCAATGGGACAATCATAAGGCCGATGAACAGGCAGTACACTAGCTTTTTTCTTGTCAAACACATCCCCAAAATCATGATACTTCTCAGGAAGACTGACAGGAGAAACATGCAAAGCAAAAAGAAAAAGAGGTTCTTCATGAAGGAGTTCTTTCATAGTGATTGTGGAGATAGGAGAAGGGGTACGACTAAATGGAATGATGAGACGAGGATACTGTCCAGTGTAAGATGGAAGAGAGGAAAAAGAAGAGGATAAAAACTTCGTAGAGTCAGGAACAAAACCCCGACTTGAGTTTAGGGAACTTTTCTTGATTCCGACTCGATGAACACCAGGGGAAACCGTGGGAGATGGTGATGTGGGAGAGATGAGCTGTAAGTCCTTCCAACAAATCTAAGGCTGATGTAGTTGGAACCAAGGAAGACTGAGCACCACAGAGGAAGACTTGCTGTTGATGATGTTGAAGGCGATATCGGTGACGGTGGACCCGATGTGTACTCGAACGGGCAACGTTTCCCTAAGTCCAGAAGATGGAGACACAAAATGCCCGCTGATGCCTTCAACCCTTAGATCCCGTATGGTAGGAGAAAGAGGAACGTGATATCGGGCAACAAAGTCCGTGTCCATGAAGCAGGAAGTTGCACCCGAGTCCAGTAGCGCCAAAGCCTTGAGTCCTGATTGTCCGGTGAAAGAAAGGAGACATGGGACGCGGAAGTTGCGGGAATTGGTGGTGGCTTTGATGAAAGGTGGTGAGGAGTTTGATAAGGAAGAAAAGTGATTTTTATTTGGGGAGTCCAAACAGACAGCTCCTACTCTGTTTGGACAGGGTCGTTTCCCGACTGCAACAGAAGTGGACTTTGAGGCAGAGTGAACTCGAGCAATCGGGGAGGCTTCCTGGGACACATAGCTGCTTTGTGATTAGGATCAGCATAGTAGAGGCAAAGATTATGAGATATTCGACATTGCCTCTCAGCAGGACTCAACTTCCCTCTAATGAGTCGGGGAGTACCAGAAATATCCATCGGGACCGGAGCAGTAGGTTCAGGACTATGCCCCAAAGACTCAAGCTGGGATTCCTGAGTCTGGGACGGAAAAACAGCGGCGCGGCGACTTTCCTGACGACGTTCAAAGAGACGATTGTCACATCGAACAGCTTTGTTGATGGCGTCCGACAGGTCCTTGGGATCCTCCATGGTGAGCAACAAATCCTTGACACCGTTGTTGAGGCCGAAACGAAATTGGTCAATCAGGGCCCGCTCCTCCCACTGAGTGTCCAAGGCAAGGAGTTGGAACTCTGCAGCGTAGATCGAGGCAGAACGAGACCCCTGAGAGAGACGTCTCATCTTTGTGGTAGCAGCCCGAACCCGATCCGTCTCGCCAAAACATGCTTCGAGCTTCTCTTTGAACAATTGAAGATCCATCAGCTCCGGAACCACGACCCCTTTCATGCTCTTCTCCAGAAGAGGAGAAAACCATGACAAAGCTGCACCCTCGAGCAACTTCCCAATCGCGCCGATTTGAGACTCGGGAGTGGGGTACCGCCGATGTTGAAGTGCAAAGATCAGCTCCATTTGGTTCAAAAATCCACGAAGCTCCGAACGCTTGCCTGAAAATTTCGCCGGGAAACTCACCTTCGGTTCAGGAACTTTGCTGGATCCTTGAGCCGAAAGTGAAGCAAGCTCCTGCTGCATGCGAAGAAGGGTCGCCTTCAGCTCGGTATTCTCAGACTGGATTTTTGCAAGGACTTCGGCAAAGAAATCAGGATGGCTTGGAGACTCCATTGGCAAGAAGAAAGAAAAGAAAAAGGGGAAAAAGACAAAGGCAATCAAATAATCAAAACGAGCTAAAAGAAAAGTAAAAAACACAATCTGAATCAAACTGTCAAGACCCCCAACAAGATCAAGACTGGAAAATGCTAAAGACAAAGAGAAAAAGCTAGTGAAAACAAAGAAGAAGCCTTAGACTGGTGTTGATTCAGATTGTGGAGAAATGGAACAAGGCTAACCTATAGATACTATAGGTTGATGAAGCTCCACCATTCTTGGATCGAGGACGGCCTAAATACAGCTGAGGTCGAGGAGGCGCCACATCATTATCAGAAATGTGGCTCGAGACTCAGGAATTGGGAAGTGTCTTGAGAGTCAGGAATAGGGAAGTGTCTCGAGAGTCAGGAATGTGGTCTGTAGGTCAGGAATCTGGCGAGAGTCAGGAATGTGGCAAGAATTGGGGGATTCCTGACAAACACTGCTTAGTGTGAAAGATGCCACTCTTTTATAGATTTTGAGAGCACTCACATTATATCTAGCCCCATAGGGAGGAATCAAGGGCAATTATGTGAAATATGCCTTATATCTTCTAAAGTAAGGCATAAACAAAAAACAAATATACAAATGAATAAATATGAAAATTTGCTTTTTAGACAAATTGAGCGACGCTCAATTGCTAGGGGAAATAATCACCACTTTAGGCGATTATTTCCCCTCTAGCAATTGAGCGTCACTCAATTGGTCTAAAATGCAAATTTTCACATTTATTCATTTATATATTTGTTGTGTTCCTGAAGTTTTTGAGTACACCTCAACTAAGTAGAAGAGATTAAAAATCCCAATACAACTTTAATGGATAATTAGAATACATGAATCCATATGCTACTTTTTTTTGGTAGTATTGATATATAGAAAACGCCTTTACTTCAGTTGAGAGTAGTGGAATATAAAACAACTAGAGTAATTCCCTAAAAGAGAAACAAGAGTTAAATTTATAACCTTTACCTTTTAACGGTGATCTAGATGAACTAAACACTTGTGTTGCCTATACTAGTTGCAAAATAAAGTATTTTCTGTCAAATGATAATGAACATGATGACAATTGCAAGAACAATAGGCACTATCATCATATATCCATCCTTTTCTAGAATTAAAGGAGAGGACCCACAATTGCGTATTGAGCAATACACAGAAGCAATTAAACTCAATTAAGTAGATAGGTAGAAAAAAAAGTTTTTCCTCTATACGCTCAAAAGCAAAGCTAAAAACTGGTACTATTACAATAAAGTCCAAAAGTTTGGCACATTTGATGAGCAAACAAAATTTTTCCTCAAATCTTTTTCCATGGAAACTAACTCAAGAGAAAACCATTGTGAGTTGCAAAAGTTTCATCAAGGAAAGTTTAAGACAATCGACTTGATTCAACAAACGTTATAACTATTGTAAAGACTTATCGTCAAACAAAATGCATCTACATTTATACACATCTATACATACAGAGCCTTAAAAAAATTTATCGTGAACATTATAATAAAAAGAGCTCATGTAGATTTTGATAATTTAAAAAAAAGCCATGATTGCCTACCAAGATCTCATAAAACAATATGACATACTAAATATGGTAAAGTTAAATGAAAAGATGACTTTTATAGATAAGGAAATTAATCAGTTAAGAAGTTTCAAATTGCAAACCAATTTCAAATAAAAGATTTGGTGCACCAAATGCAAAAATGAAAGCCATAACAAGGAAGAATACAAACTTTAGCTAATCAAGTGCTAAATTTGTAAAAGATAAAGGCATTCAGCTAAGGAATGTAAAACTTTGTTTAAACAACCAAGAAGCTAATAGGCAATTTGAGATGATAAAACAATATATATGTAAAGCTATCCACTTAGCGATAGAAGTTATTGCAAGAGGAATAATTACAATGATAATTGAAGCACCAAACATGAATACCCACACACTGAAAGGCAGGATAACCATCAAAATTATCCATATAGAAGAATTTTTTTAGATTATCCACCTAGCTATGAGAAAAATAGGCTTAGAGACTATAATTGGCCTAAAAACTTATCAGCCTAGAGATTATAATAGGCCTAGAGATTATGAAAGGCCAAAGGAGTATAATCAAGCTAAAACTCCTACTCATTATCTTAGAGAATACAATCAAACAAGAATGATAGCCCTCCTAAAGATATGCAATCTACAACTAAACAAATGGAGGTAGAATAGTTAGATGCAAAAGAGTTACTTAGCATCTGTGTTATGACCAAAGCCCAATGAAGAAGAATTGAATTTAAAAGTTAAAATAAAGTGAGTGATGATGAAGTAGAAATCATCCCTAATTCTCAATGGCACAAAAAAAAAAAAATCTAGTGTAGAAATCACTCAACAACTTCAAAACTTGCAACTACAAGTCGATTTAGAGAATAGTGAATCTAATACAAAGAGTCTCATGCCTTTACAAACTAATACAAATTTACCATTATCGCAAAAGAAAAATTTTATACTAAAGTTAGATGGCAAAGATGAGAAAAAAGCAATAAAAGGCATTTTAATGTTGAAATTACACTCCCTCTAGACTAACTTTTAATTATAACATCTTAGAGTTGCATTGCTCATAAAGTTTTTGCCTAAGAAGGAAGAAATTTTAATCCCATTTATAGCTATTGTAATTGAGCCAAAGGACTATAGTGATGAAGTTTCTATAATTGATATAAAAATTAACAAGAATCTATTATTTGAAAATTTTATCGATGGTGGCTCAAACATAAATATTCTAGAAGAGAGTATTTGCAAAAAATTATGCCTAAGCCCAATTCAACCAACCTTATTTAATGTATAAATAACAAATGACTGAAGCATTAAGCCTATTGGAATTATTATAAATGTCTTAACCAATATGGTTGGCATAAAGTACAAATTTAATTATGTTATGCTTAAAATGACATGATAAAATTTTGCTTATAAAACTCTACTAGGCAAACTTTAGCTAAAAATTGCTTGGAAAAATGGTTTCATGCATATAGAATAAAGGAACAGAAAAGGTCTATGCCTATTATTTCCACTATACAATTAAAAAAGAAAAATCAACCCTTCAAAACTCAATCTTATGATTGGGAGAAAGGCTTAAACAATTTCCAAGATCAATAAATTTTAAAAGCCGTCTTTATGCTTTTATAAGATAACATAAATTTACCATTAGTGCAAAAGGAAAATCTTATACTAAAGTTATATAATAAGGATGAGAAGAAGGTAGTGAAAGGCATTTTAGTGTTAGAATTATAGTCACTCTAGGCCAACTTCTAACTATAACACTTTATGTTAGAGTTACATTGCTCATAAAGTTTTCGTCTAAGAAGGATGAAATTTTAATCCCATTTATGGCCATTGTAATTGAGCCAAAAGATTGTGATAATGAAGTTCCTACAATTGATATAAAAATTGGCAAAAATCTATTATTTAGAATACTTATGGATGGTGGCTCAAGTGTAAATATTCTAAAAGAGAGTATTTGCAAAAAATTAAATTTAGGCCCAATTCAACCAGCCCCATTTAATATACGAATAGCAAATAACTGAAGTGTCAGGCTCATTGGAATTATTAGAAATATTTTAACCAATATGGCTGGCCTAAAGTACAAATTTAATTATGTTGTGCTTAAAATGATAGAACAAAATTTTGCTTACGAAACTTTACTAGGCAAATCTTGGCTAGAACTTATTTGGCAAAATGATTTTGTGCATATAAAGTAGGGCAATCAAAAAATATCTATGCATATTACTTCACTTTACAATTAGAAAAAAAAGATCAACCCTTCAAAACTCAATATTATGATTAGGAGGAAGGCTTAAATGATTTCTAAGAATAATAAATTTTAAAAGCCTTCTTTTAAATTCAACCAATTTCAAAAGTTGATCTCTATATTATACTCAAAGAAGTACCTAGGCAAGACTCAAAATTCATTTTTGTGTCAAAACTTTCTTGGCTCCCAAAACCAATCCATTATTGAGTAATGCCAAGAAAAATCCTTACAACCATTTCTAAGAGTATACTCACAACAACCCTTCATTCCACCAGCTTTTGAGGACTTGCAGTGATGAGGATCATACTTCTCCAGGAATTGAACATCATCTCCCCCAATATTTTGCCCAAAATTCATAATAATTTTACTTTTTTTGACAATACTTTATATGCTAGAAGTTTAATTGGAGAATGGAAAGGCTATAATTAAAAGAGTATGTAGTGGATACCAAAATGGTTAAAAAAATTTTAAGAAATAAAGGATTGTTGCTTTGGCATTTCGCTCTGTTTCAAGCTGACCATGATCACTTGGGAAGTGGAAGAATGTTATAGCCAGACAAGAAGCAAGCTGCAGCCTACATGCATATGGAACTGTAGGCAAAGTTCAGAAGAAGCTTGGACACTGACAAACGTGGAATCATTCATAAGTTTGTACTTATGGGATAAAACTCATGCACATAGGGACAAGATGGCTTCTCAAGGCTGCTCTCGTAGGTTTCAGACGTAGGGGCCATTGCATGGAACATTCCTGACAAAGAAAAAGAGGAGTCGTTGTGTGGGTATAGCAAGAGGCTGGCTATCATCATGAGTTCAGGAGAAACAATTTGTATTGGCAAGAATTTGCATGTAGACCTGCAATATTTCATCTCCACTCATAGATCCTGGCACTTGATCTCTTTTTCCAGCATGTAGTAGCAAGGCTGTCAACTTGAGAAGCATGCCAGCTGATTCCAGGATGGAAACTGGATTTTTGATGAGCAAAAGAGGTAAGCTTAGTTCTGGACTGCAACAATGTATTAACTTTAAGAAGTTTTATATGCAGACAACAGATTCCACATTCTAAACCTCTTGGACTCTACTCCCAAGTGTGGCATGCTCAGCAAGTTTTCGCAGTACTTGGGAGCAGCTAAAGGAAATGACAAAGCCGAGAAAGGAATGGCTCTTCATTCGGTAGCTTGCAAGGCGGGCTGTGATCTTGACATGTTCGTGGCAAGGAGTCTGGTGGATCTGTATGCAAGGTATGGGAGCATGGAAGATTCATGCAGGATGGGTGCAAATTGTGGATATGAAGCTGATGCATTTGTCATGAGAAGCCTCATGGACATGTGGAAGCATCAGAAGTATTTGGGAGGATGAAGAACCACAACGTTGGTTGTATGGAATATAATCATCATGGGACATGCACTTTGAGCTCTTCTATTGGATGTAATGAGATGCTGGAATTGTAGAAAAACATTGTTTCGTGGGATATATTGAGAATATGTCTCAAAATGTCCACCTTTGCTCTCGAGCTCTACAAGCAAGCTGGCAGCCAAACACTCAGGCTTAGCTGGTGCTTTTGTGCAAAGAGGGAAGAGTCCACAAGCTCCACATGAAGGATTTTTGGGGCAGCCTGGATATGAGATGATTGGTAATTTCCTTTAGATTGGGGACACTGATTTGAGGGCACTGCTATATTGAAGTGTGAGAGATCTAGTATAGATAAGAACAAGGAGGCAAGCTGGCTTTTTGCTCTAGATCTAGTTTTGGAATATAGATGATTGTAGATAGATTGGTTTCTTTTGATATGTGTGTTCTTACAAATTCTACATCCAAAGTCAAGCCATACATTGAGTCTATTCACCTCCTTGATGTCATTTTGAACTTTTAATTTGGCTCTTGTTTAAAATAATGTCATCAATAGTCTCTTCATCCTCATCATGACCCATTCTCTTCATTAGGATCAGCATCCCCCCCTCCCCCCCAAAAAGAACAAACCATAAAATATTTTTAGAATAGTTTTATGGTTTTTATTTTAGATTTAGTAATTTAATTAAGGATTTCTAAGTGGTTTAACAAAGGTTCTTTATGCTTCATTTGTGAAGAAGTTTAAAAAAGTTGATCTTGTGAACTAGTTATTAAAGATCATGAAAGGGATTTTGTCTTTGAATGTGTATGTTCATAAATTCTGTGATCATTACTTTAATTTTACAAATGCTTGCTCAAAATGCAATGCTTTATTAATGGTTTGAGTTTGGTGGATGTATAGCAAAAAGTCAAAAAAGATTTTCTAGCAAAATTGATTGATACCATCACTGAAGCAACTTAGTCAACTATGGTCAATAGAATGGTTAATGGGGTAGATAATATGATAACCAATTACCCAATACTTCATATTTAGGTAAGAAATGATTATTATTGTATCAAATCTCATAGAATGAAGATAACAATAACATTAAAAACATTTGTTCGGACCAACAAGGTGGAGGGCAAATGTTTTAATTTTTACAAAGCTAGATATTATGGAAAAGGTTGTTTTCTTGTGAAAGGTTAAGGGATGTTAATGTGAATAAAGTGAAATTTATTATGGATACAGCTCAAGAGTATTTTACAATGGCTTTTTCATATTTTGTGATAAAGGTTCAAGAACCTCATGTTTTTTTTAAAGTTTAATGGTTTTATGCACAATAAACTTATGAAAACCAAAGGGGATATTTAGACAAACCAAGTTTCTTCACCACTCTAAACTTTAAAGATTGTGTGGCATGTGGATAAAAAAGTAACTTATGGAACGATAAAACCACTTGATTTCTTTGAAACCATATCTTATTTTTCAAAGAAGAGAAAATGATGATATTTCATCTTTAATAACTTTATTTTTGGACTCAAGTTGACTAAACATTAAACTTGTCGTTTTGGCTTGCTTATGGGATGGTAGTGGATATACTTAGAATATGCTTCAATATTCTAGGATATTCTACCATTGTTATCCATTAAGATTAATCTTGTATTTGTAATCTATAAACATGTTTATAATTTTTAAACTTTCTTAAACACTTTCTAGTATATTCTCTTTATTCTAAATGGTTGATATTCAATAAGATTAATCTTCTGTTTATAAACTATAAATGTGCTTATAATTATAAACTTTATTAGATCAATTGGATTAATAAGTAAGAATAAGCAAACCAAGCATTGCTATATGCAACACATAGCAAATTATTAATCTAATTTAAGAAAATTTTATGAGAGAATACAATAATGACTATATGAACTTTGATCCAGTTATAATCATACATAGTAAAGATCCACTAGTGTCATACTAAAAAGTTATGAACCAACTTATTTGCCACTTATAGCAAGCCTAAAGGAATTTTATTTTTACCTATGACACTATAGTAATAACTCATCCAATAAATTAACATTAATCTTGTCAACTCATTAAATTGCTAATGTAATTAATACATCTCAATAAGTATAAGCAAAACTTTATACAATATGGTAGATGACTTCCTAAAAAGTCCAAATTCAAAAATTTGTATTTGGGGTCATATGTTTAAATTGATATTTGGCTTGTCATAAGATTTAACCAAGAGAGGATACCCAATTTTAAGCAAGTACTATCGAGTGAGTTTGGGCAATATATTTTGTAACTCAGTAGTATTTAAACTCAAAAATGCATAGCCTTAAAAAGTTAAGTCCCATGACGCTGCAAACATTCGAAAACTAGCTTGAGAAAAGAAAGCAAAACGCATAAATCTCTTTATATTTAAATGTTAATGAATCATTTTGCAAATTGTTCTTTTTAATTACTTACAACTAACTTCTTTTATTCTTTTTATATAAATAAACAAATGAGATAACATTTCAATAAACTTTATCACTAGTTTGCACAAAATATTTTAAGGAAATAATGCTATCTAGATTGTTATGGATTAGTTAACAGCTTCTCAATGAAAATGAAGATGACAATTTAACCTTTTATACTTTATACTTTTATACTTGTTTGTACTGATTATGGTGACCCTGGGAGTGATTAGGATCTGCAAATAGAAAGTTCACTGTAAACCTATTTCACAAACACCTTGGCAAAAATTACACAACATGCTTGGCAGCAGTCATGCCATTCCCATCACAATCTCTTTGCATGAAGGCTGAATGCGTTCAGCCCTGAAATTGAACGTTCCATGCTTGATCTGGGAGTGGGATGTATGTGAGTGCAATGATCTGATATTCTCTCACAGTAGAATTAGTGCTCGATATGGATAATCACCCACCAGAACTGGCAACATTTTCCAAAGAACATGAGATAATCTTCATATATAGCATACCTTCATCTTAGTTGTTCTTATCCATTGTTCATGAATGGTTCTAGTACCAAAATCCATGCGTTTCCACTGCCTTGCTTGATGATAACTCTTTGTAGCTTGCAAATGGCGTGAACACACAGTTCAATTATGATTCATGGGTATTTAACCACATAGGAAATGGATCTTCTAACCATCTCAGGCTAAACGACGCTTGAGGGTTTTAGAGCACGATATGAAGAACAGCTCGGCCTGGATCATCGGAGCGCTGCTGGTCGCCTCGCTTGCTAATGACGCTTCAGGTCAGTTTGTTAGTGAGTTGAACTCTCTTGCTTGTTCTGGGTTTACTGTCAAGACCTTGTTTGATCTCGACAAGCACTCGGTAAATGCCTTTGGCTTGTATATGGACCTGCGGAACAAGTTTGTGTTGGCGCTCGATTCTAGTGGCAATCGTATATGGAAGCTGAGACTGCCACTCTCGCACACTACTGACGATCCTCATACCCTTGGGGAGCGTCTGGAAGAGGCGCCACTCGCTGCACAGGGAATTCTCGACTGGAGTAAGCACTAGAGGCTTTTCTTATGCTTTGTTTTGTGGCGCCAAAGCTTAAGATTTTTTTTTCCTCTAGATAGCAGCTTGGAAGCTCTTGCCGGTTCACTCGTGGGGGAGTCCGGCTATGTCGACAGCCCGGCGGCAAAGTCACTTTTTAATCGCCCACAAAGCCTTGCTATTTGTGACAATGGCGCGGTCCTTAGGTGGATACGAGGAACTTGGCTATACGCAAAATCAGCAAGGATGGCGAAGGTATTTTCGTTTTCTCTTTTAAAATTCTCTAGAACATTTTTTCTGTTTCCAACAGTCACCACCATTGCTAGAGGTAGATTACATTTTATCTTTCAAAGAAGAGAAAATGAAGGAATTTAGGGCTTGTTGATTTCATTGGAATTGTTCTTTTTGGGGGGGAGGGGGGGATGTTGATCCTAATGAAGAGTATGGGTCATGATGAGGATGAAGAGACTATTGATGACATTATTTTAAACAAGAGCCAAATTAAAAGTTCAAAATGACATCAAGGAGGTGAATAGACTCAATGTATAGCTTGACTTGGATGTAAAATTTCTAAGAACACACATATCAAAAGAAACCAATCTATCTACAATCATCTATATTCCAAAACTAGAGCTAGAGCAAAAAGCCAGTTTGCCTCCTTGTTCTTGTCTATACCAGATCTCTCACACTTCAATATAGCAGTGCCCCTCAAATCAATGTCCCCCATCTAAAGGAAACTACCAATCATCTCATATCCAGGCTGCCCCAAAAATCATTCATGTGGAGCTTGTGGACTCTTCCCTCTTTGCACAAAAGCACCAGCTAAGCCTGAGTGTTTGGCTGCCAGCTTGCTTGTAGAGCTCGAGAGCAAAGGTAGACATTTTGAGACATATTCTCAATATATCCCACGAAACAATGTTTTTCTACAATTCCAGCATCTCATTACATCCAATAGAAGCGCTCAAAGTGCATGTCCCATGATGATTATATTCCATACAACCAACGTTGTGGTTCTTCATCCTCCCAAATACTTCTGATGCTTCCACATGTCCACGAGGCTGCTCATGACAAATGCATCAGCTTCATATCCACAATTTGCACCTATCTTGCATGAATCTTCCATGCTCCCACACCTTGCATATAGATCCACCAGACTCCTTGCCATGAACATGTCAAGATCATAGCCCGCCTTGCAAGCTGCCGAATGAAGAGCCATTCCTTTCTCGGCTTTGTCATTTCCTTTAGCTGCTCCCATGTACTGCGAAAACTTGTTGAGCATGCCACACTTGGGAGTAGAGTCCAAGAGGTTTAGAATGTGGAATCTTTTGTCTGCATATAAAACTTCTTAAAGTTAATACATTGTTGCAGTCCAGAACTAAGCTTACCTCTTTTGCTCATCAAAAATCCAGTTTCCATCCTGGAATCAGCTGGCATGCTTCTCAAGTTGACAGCCTTGCTACTACATGCTGGAAAAAGAGATCAAGTGCCAGGATCTATGAGTGGAGATGAAATATTGCAGGTCTACATGCAAATTCTTGCCAATACAAATTGTTGCTCTTGAACTCACAATGATAGTCAGCCTCTTGCTATACCCACACAACGACTCCTCTTTTTCTTTGTCAGGAATGTTCCATGCAATGGCCCCTACGTCTGAAACCTACCCCTGATCCTTGAGAGCAGCCTTGAGAAGCCATCTTGTCCCTATGTGCGTGAGTTTTATCCCATAAGTACAAACTTATGAATGATTCCACGTTTGTCAGTGTCCAAGCTTCTTCTGAACTTTGCCTACAGTTCCATATGCACGTAGGCTGCAGCTTGCTTCTTGTCTGGCTATAAAATTCTTCCACTTCCCAAGTGATCATGGTCAGCTTGAAACAGAGCGAAATGCCAAACCAACACTCCTTTTTATCTTATAATTTTTATAACCATTTTTGTATCCACTACATACTATTTTAATTATAGCCTTTCCATTCTCCAATTAAACTTCTAGCATATAAAGTATTGTCAAAAAAAGTAAAATGATTATGAATTTTGGGCAAAATATTGGGGGAGATGATGTTCAATTCCTGGAGAAGTATGATCCTCATCACTGCAAGTCCTCAAAAGCTGGTGGAATGAAGGGCTGTTGTGAGTATACTCTTAGAAATGGTTGTAAGGATTTTTCTTGGCATTACTCAATAATGGATTGGTTTTGGGAGCCAAGAAAGTTTTGACACAAAAATGAATTTTGAACTTTCTAGAGGATGCAAAAAGCTTGGGTTATGCTGATTATTTAATGCATTAAATTTTATTTCTACTTTTATTTATTAAAAAGGAAGAATAATATTTGAAGGAGATTAAGTGGATTTATAGTTGATTTTGTCATCTTTTATTAGTTAAGCTGCTATGAACCAATTTCAAGGTCGGCAGGCCTGTTAAAAAGAAAAGAGAACTCTTTCCAGGGCCCCTGCCAGTGTCTCTGGATTTGTCGGCGTTACCGCCCACTTCCTTGTCCCAATTCGGGAATATTAACTTGATTCCCTTTCGATGGGCAGTGCACATTATGCCCTTCACACAGGACTTCCCCATCTCTTAGAATCATTGTTCCTCCAGAGCTAACTCAAGGTTAAAAACTAGCAAATACTAACCCTCTCTTTGACATATCTAGTCTATTGTAAAGTTGTTGAGCTTGCTACCCACATTAGAACACTGACACACACTCAGACAACTTTGTGTTTCAGAACCAAAAATGTCAACAGAAAAGAGAAACAAAGAGAAACATTATAATTCTTTAAAACCACCTTTCTATATTATTTAAGTTATAGCCTCTCCATTATTTTTTCTCTTTCTCTCTCTAAAAAAATAATTAGCTAATAAAAGATACCGTGAAATCAACTCCTTTTTCAATAAATAAAAGTCGAAATAAATCTTAAAGCATAAAATATAATCCACAAAGGCATCGTTTTCGCCATCTCGACAGCCTCACCACCATACAGTGAAAGTGCTCCAGATCTGGAGTTACCTACGATCAGCTCATTGCCTGGGTTGCTGTGTCGACCAAGCCAGCATCGCTACACTCAGTGAGGATGAAGTGAAAGCAATCCCGTCCGGTTTTAAGACTTCCAGAACAAAGCCGCAGGTGACCATAACTCGGCAGTCCTTCGCAATACTACATGCTCAGCACCAGTGATACTCTCGCTTTGAGTTGGCCACGGACGCAATGACTTCGTCTCTATATCTGGAGATAGTCAAGTGAATTACCTTCCTAATTGCCAGAGCTGCCCAAGCCTTCAGTTCTGCCACGAAAGTTTATCAGCATCCGCTGAAACAGCTCGTCCGGTTCGTTGTGCTGAGCATAGCCGGCAATCAAGATAGTCCGATGTTGCTTCCGGGGTATTCATTTAAAAACTTGACGAGGCTTCGACACCTTGCATAGAGATTGTCGCGATGAATATAACCTTTGCAGATGGACGAAGCTCTCTGTGTCTTCTTCACTCCAAACACTGGAACAGGTCTTCCAATGCAGTATCAACCGTTTGAGCGTCCAGATCACAGCCTCGGTACTTCATGAGAGCAAGGCATCGTCAGTTGGTGCCGTTTAGAGTGAAGCCAGAGTGCATTCTAGACCACACTAATCCCGCCGCTTAAACCTCTCGAGCACTCGCTATGCTGGTAGCACCGTACTTTCACAAGCTCATAGTCAGAGAATCGTCTTCCTCCTGTGCGTTTAGCACTTTAATCCTCCACTCGGGCTCTTTCTTCTCAGTCAGAGAATCGTCCACCACAACTGCCAGAGGATTCGTCACTTCGATCCGCCACTGAGGGTCCTGAAAGATCGCATTCCTGCGCTGTTTCCTTCGAGATAACATCCATCGCACTAGCAAAAAGCACGCAAGCAGGACCAAGACCGCAACCAAAACCCAGAGAAGAAGCTGGAGCAGCGACCAGGGCGTCCTCCGAGCCACTGTAACCACTGCCGCGGGTGTCGGTGTGGCCATCGCTGCGTTGTGACCGTCGGGACGATGGTGGTGGTGGTGGTGGTGGTGGTGGCGGCCTCCATGATGGTGACCATGGTGATGGTGGTGAACAACCAGAGGAGCTCCATCACCGTGATGATGATGGTACACCGCTGCTGGTGGAGCAGGATCGTGGTGGCGAGCATGATCAAGGAGAGCAGGCGCTGGAGCTCGATCACCAGGGTGGTGGCCGCGAGCATGAACGAAAGCAGCTGGCGCTGGAGCCGGAGCTGGAACTGGAGCGCCACCTTGAAGAACTGGAGCTAAAGGTGGCGCTGGCTCGTGGCCTCCATGAGATGCTCGAGGACGGTGGTGTCCATGCGCTGCTCGATGCGCTGGAGCTGGAGCTGGAGCTCGCGGGTGTGAAGCTCGGTGATGGCCGCCATGCCAGGGCGCTTGAGCTCGGCGGCCAAGCGTTGGAGGCTCATGATCGCGAGAGACCGTAGCTTCTTGATGGAGAGAAGCATCCATACCTGACGAAACCGCGCGTTCCGACATCTCGAATAGAAAAATCCAAGCGAGAAAGTATAACCTAACCCTTGACTTGGAAAAAAATAGTAATACTTTTATAGTAATAGTAATACTTTAAACCTTTGTGAAAAAAGAGAATGGTTTTTACGTTGTGGATTGCGCGATCCTCCCCAAAATCATCGTCGTCATGGAAGCATCCCGGTACTGCTGGTACTCGGTCACCAGATCGTTGAGATTGCTCTCCGCCTCAGAGAACTCGAGCACGTCCATCTCCTCAGCCGGCCGGAACATGAGCGTCAACTTATTTGTAAAACAATGGACTATTCAAGAAGAGTGGAAAAACAAAGTTTGTGTGAGCACATTCTTAGCTGTGGTTGAGCTTGTCCTTGAATTCCTACTGGAACTTCTCCAAACACTCAAGCACCATAGTCAAATTCCTCAAATCCAGAAAAGGAAGAGGGCGAGAAGGAGCAACAGAAGCGTCCAAGTTGGGAGAGTTTCAGTTGGCTTCGTTTTTACTTCGTGTGCAACACCAAAGAAGACAGACCCGAGGAGCTGTGCCTGATGACATACAAGCAGGAAAAGACTAAAGACGGCGCTAGCAAGTTCGCTTCTGCTGCCAAACTTGCAGATCATCGTCCTCTGGAACGTCCGCCAGCAATCTTTCAGTGTTTCCCAGCTGATCGCCTGCCTAGAAATATTTTCATAAGAGTCACCAGCTTTGCTCGTGAAACATACTTGCCGGCGTCGCTGATCAAGTATCTTCCAGATTATAAAAGCTCCAAGCAGCACTACGGGAATTAAAGCCCATTTTTGTGATCCTGATCATGAAATCAGCAAAAAGCAGGAGTTTTAAATCCAATCGAAAGAAAAAAATCCAGGTAAAGGATGAGAAGTCACCTGAAACGGCTGAATCGCTTGAATCACACGAGTTTGGATCATCGATTTGTATCTTGCAAATCAGCCGGTTCCCGCGATCGGCTATGAGTAAGGAGCCACAAGACACGCCAAGCTAACTCGCCTGAA